>NC_079189.1:291812673-292020075 GCF_029499605.1 Hyla sarda | reverse complement strand
GCCTGACCCACTCTGAGGTGATCCCGGGAGGTCTCGCGGCAGCTCCGGAGCCCCGACAGACGCGTCGCAGACACGCGCAGCTCCGATACACAGCGCGGCTCCCGCGAGTGAGTGCAGTGCGTCCGCCATCTTCGGCACTGCAGAGGGGACGGAGCACGGACCTGCTGGACACTCACGGCACGGTGAGCCACCAACAACTACTTCAGTAGGGGGCTGGAGTTGTCCCCCATTTAAGCAGCAGGTCTGAGGGGCGCAGGGCCCGGAGTTAAGGTCATACAGCGGGCAGCAGTGATCCCCAGACTTCACTAGTGACTGACCCCATCTTCTATCATAAGGAGGACACGGCTGAGAGGGGAAAGGACAGGGGAGAGGACTGTTCATTTACTTACCAGCACCTTGTTAACTCCTGCAACACAGGGACAGCTTATTATACTCATCCCCCATCAGTTTCATTACCAACACCTGATCGGACGTGTCTCTTGACCAGGATTGTGTCCATATTACATGTGGTCCCACCTAAACTGTATGGTGCAACCCCTGTGACCGTCTCTCTTCCTCATCCATTACAATGGACAAATTCCTCAATAAGAAAGCCACAAAGCAAAACCAGTCAGCAGGATCCCAGGTCTCTGCTGGGGATCAGACCCATCCTCCGGCACAGCACCCACTGACTGATAACACTCTCATGGCAGACATGGAAATATCGGGGAGTCAACCTCTGTTCACACAGGATGCTGTTCCTCCTCCTGTGCAGCCAGCGACAGCTCCACAGCCGCAGAATCCGGTGGCTGATGTTTCCTTCTCCAATCCTACAGATTTACAGTCACTTGCAACGGCCTTGGTTCAACTGATTACCCCTAAAATCCAACAGACTTTGGAAACCACTATACACTCCACGCTCACCCGTATACAAACCGAACTCGGTTCACATGCTGTAAGGCTGGAGGAGGCTGAGAAACGGATACTAGCCTTAGAGGATGAAAACAGTGATCTGGCGACTAGATTGAGACTGTCGGAGACTGACGCGTTCACCGTCAGCGACAAGCTGGATGATCTAGAAAACCGCTCGTGACGCAATAATCTTCGCCTGGTGGGCGTCAGTGAACTGATTCCAGTGGCTGATCTACAGGCATTTTGCGAAAGCGACCTCCCAAAGGCTCTGGGTCTCCCCTACAAATGCAGGGTGGAAAGGGCACACAGGCTCGGCCGGGTACAAACTACTGATCCCCGCTCCAGTGCTACCTCAGCTAACAGACCGCGCCAAGTAATTTTTAAGCTACTCGACTACAATGACAAGATAGCCATCCTCAAGGCCTTTAGAAAACGCACAACGCCTCTCACATATCGCAATACGAAGATCTTGATATTTGAAGATTTTTCAGCTGAACTTTCGAAAAAAAGGCGAGCTTATGGAAAGATATGTACTGATCTGTTTAAAGCGAAGAGGAGATTTCAGCTGCAATATCCGGCTACCTTAAAGGTTTTTCGGGATGATGGGACTTTTGTGACCTACCAGACTCCGGCTGCTGCGAAGGCTGCCCTCAGAGACACCCTGAAAGAACGTGATTGTTCATCTAGAGTTCGCTCACCGGTGCACAGTGCAGCCTCTCCGCGATCAAGAGGAGAATTGCCCCCGAGGCCCCCGAGACGCAGAGAGGATCTTCAGGATCTGGAGTCCGATAAACGGCGTAGAAAGAAGTCGGCTGGAGGCCGCAGCAGAAGCAGGAGCAGCAGATCTTCTTCGCCA
The DNA here is from genome assembly GCF_029499605.1 of Hyla sarda. Classification (NCBI taxonomy): domain Eukaryota; kingdom Metazoa; phylum Chordata; class Amphibia; order Anura; family Hylidae; genus Hyla; species Hyla sarda. The sequence continues at coordinate 292,018,328 of NC_079189.1, read as the reverse complement.
GATTGAGTATTATTCCTGACATGCTAATTTCTTTTCTTCCTACAGGGGGGACCTGCTTGAGTCCTGTTAGAGACATTGCTCTGCCTATTAGTAACTGAGACTTTTTGAGAAAGGAGACTACAATGGAACGGAGGTTATTCAGTTGTTTTTCCTATAGTTAGTTGGGAAATGTTGTAGTTGACCACATGGCAGGGGGGCAGAGCAGAGAATTCTATGGTGGCCGAGGTCTCTCTGATATGGCCGTTACTCTGGGATCCGGGAGGGGGGGCCCTGGTTCTGCTATGTGCCCAAAAAAAGAGAAGTCACCAACACAAGAGACGGTCTCCTATCTCCCATCATGGAGGCTGTTATGTTCTGATGTTTACTGCTGTTTTTTTTCTTTTTTACTTTTTCTATTATTGGTTTGGGGAATTTCCTTACATTGTTTTTGATGGCTATGTTTCGGAGAGGCCGTAATGTCACTATGCAATATGCAGGGTTGTTCTCGGAGTCGCATAGACCTCAATATTTGTACAATTCCGTGATTCTCTTAACAATATTGTTTTTACAGCTTACATTCTCCTTCTCCTCTTTCCTACACGGTCTTACCCCTCCCCCCCCCAATGGCCCTCTCTATTTCCTAGTATCCTTTTCACTTCCACCCTCCCTTCTATGGGACATATCTACTAGTATGTGTAAAGTTATTACATGGAATGTGAAGGGGTTAAAATCACCACATAAAAGGATGAAAATTTTGCGTTTTTTGAAACGTTTACGGCCTGATGTGGTTCTTCTTCAAGAGACTCACCTTGAGGCAGTGGACTTTTCCAGAATGCAAAAGCTGTGGGTGGGGAAAGTATTGGGCTCACCTGCGGTGGACGGTAAAGCAGGAGTGATGACTTTACTACATAAATCCTTTGCTTGCAAAATTCTTTCTCATGAGGCTGACACGAATGGTAGGCTGTCTCAATTGCAACTGGAACACAATGGAGATGCTTTTAGTATATACAATGTTTATGCCCCGAATACAGATAATCACCCTTTTTTGGCTTCCTTGACAGATATAGTACAACAGACGGCGGGATCCCTCACAATCCTGGGTGGTGACCTCAACTCCGTGGGTGACCCGTCAGTTGACCGTAAAGGTACCTCTCACAGGCTCTTATCCACAAGACATAGTGACAAAGTGCTTCCATCTTTTCTTACCAATGCGGGACTGACAGATGCTTGGAGACATATGCACCCTGACGATCGGGACTTCACACATTTTTCTCACATACATAACTCATGGTCCCGTATTGATTATTTCTTGACCAGCCCACTTGTATGTGCCAGACTGAAGTTGACTGATATACTGGACATGGTAATCTCTGACCACTCCCCGGTGGTTCTAGAACTCCTGCCGTCGTCCCCCAAGGGCACTGACTTTTTATGGCGTTTCCCGTCCTTTTTAACCAAGGATGAATCTTTCCTGGGCCTGTTGAGGGGATGGTGGCTGGAGTTTGAGGTGGACAATGCCCAACACAAGGGCGACCCGAAGCTGTATTGGGGGACGGCGAAAGTTGTCTTGCGGGGTAAGATTCTGGCATACACTAGTTCCTTAAAACGCAAGACTTTAGAGAGCCATGCCAGGGCTAGTGCTACCCTGTCAGAAGCTTATGCTGCTTTTCTTGCTTCTCCAACCCCCGCTCATAAACTAAAATGGCAGGAGGCACGTTCCGCCTATGAGTTGTGGTTGGATAGGAGGGAACGCATGTATCGATCGCATTTTGAATCAGACCTTTTTAGACATGGGAATAAATCGGGGAGACTACTGGCCAGACTAGCGAAGGGAGCGTACACCCCGATGCATGTACTGACTTTGAGGGATGACCAGGGACGCTCCTGTTCGGATCCTCATACTGTTAATGAGGTTCTTGGATCCTATTATACCAAGTTATACTCGGCTGATCCTGACGCGACAAGGGAAGGGACGGTCTTCTTAACGGGTTTGGAACTCCCTAGTCTGACGGACGAGCAACGTCAGGTGCTAAATGCTGATGTGACGGAGGAGGAGGTGCGGGCGACTATTTGCTCCTTAGCTAATGGGAAGGCCCCGGGCCCAGATAGCTATTCTAGCGAATTTTTTAAACCCCTGGTTGAACAGATAGTTCCCACGCTCACAGGATTCTTTAATGCCATCTTACAGTCAGGCACGCTTCCTACGGCAGTGAAGATAGTGTACATAAAAGTTCTTCCTAAACCAGGGAAGGATCCAATGGATCCTGGCTCCTATAGACCAATCTCCCTCATCGATCAAGATGTGAAACTGCTGTCAAAAATTCTGGCGGATAGGCTAGCCAAATTATTACCCATGCTAGTTGGAGATCATCAAGTAGGCTTTGTGAAGTCGCGCTCGGCGGTCACCAATATCCGTAAAGTCCTAGCGCTGATGGATAGTGTTGGCTCCCGCCCTTGCTCTGCTTCCCGTCCTGCACTGCTGACACTTGACGCCGAAAAGGCTTTCGACAATGTGAGATGGGAATGGCTGGACTTGGTGCTAACTAAATTTGGCATTACTGGCTGTTTTGCAGCTTATATCCGAGGCATATATCAGGACCTGATAGCGAGGGTTTACACGCCTGGCATTCTCTCCCGACAGATACCAGTCATGAAAGGTACGAGACAGGGGTGTCCGTTGTCACCCTTATTATTTGACCTTGCGATTGAGCCCTTGGCACGTTTTCTGATCTCGTCTAATTTGTATAAAGGCATCATGGTGGGCGATGTGGAACTTAAATTGTCGTTGTTTGCTGATGATGCCCTCCTTTACCTTAGTAATCCGAGGGAGGAGGTGCCAAGGGTTCTCGATAGCTTATCTAGGATAGGCGACTTCACAGGCTACAGAATAAATGCCTCCAAGAGCGTTTTGTTGCCCCTAGGGCCATCACCTATTAGGGATCGGGAAACCCTAGGAGGTGGGAGGGTGACGGTATCTAGCACTCACATCACTTATTTGGGCATTAAAATAGGACGTACCCCTGACACACTTTATTCTCTCAATTACATGCCCCATATTCACAAAATTATAACTTAGCTGAAGCGTTGGGAAAATCTGCCCTTATCCTTTTTGGGGCGCTGCCACTTGATAAAAATGATAAGTTTCCCGCGCCTGTTGTACCCCTTGCAAACACTCCCTATCTTGCTCAGGCATGTGGATGTGAAAAGACTGTCTTCGGCCTTTACACGTTTCATATGGCAGGGTAAACGCCCTAGAATTGCTCTACAAAAACTGATGTTAGGTAAAACAGAGGGGGGGGGGGGTGAATTTCCTTAATATTCGGGGATATAATCTGACATGTATTTTTCGGCATGTCGTGGATTGGCTGAATGAAACCACTTATTATTAAAATCTTGTTGTTGAAAAGGCTTTAGCTGCACCTTGGTCTCTCCCAGCGCTCCTTCACACTGCTTATGCCAAATTACCTTCTGAAGTGAAAAGCTCGATTATTCTCAGGGATACCATTGTTGCCTGGAAAGAAATGCGGAAGCTGTTTGGTCTTCCCTTCTTACTCTCGAAGCGTATGTCGCTTCTTAATCACCCTGACTTCCCTCAGGGACGATCTTCTAACTGGTTACGCCACAGGGGAGACAAAGGGATAAAAACGATAGCATCTTTACTAGACGCTGAGGGACGGAGGTGGTTGACGCCTGCCGAAATACTTACCAGACATGGTCTCCCCCGCTCTCACGTGCTGTATGCTAACCAAACTTATACCTTTTGTATGTCGAGACTTAGAGATCCGTCCACGGAAGTTCCTCTCACGCTTTTGACGACATAGTAGGTGCTGATCCGAGGAGGGCATCTATATCCTCCTTATATCTAGCTTTTCGTTCCCGCTTCTCAAAAATTAATCCTAATGCAGTGTTCAGTATGTGGGAGCGATGGACTAATGATGCTGACATCGCTGCTAAGATCCTGTCGGGATGGGAGGCGGTGCGCAAAAATGTTATTAACGAACGATGGCGGGAGACCTATTTTAAAATGCGCATCTATGGCTTTAACATACTCCCTTCGCTGACCTTTCCTGATAGGATCACTCAATGCCCGAAATGCCAGACATCACTTACGAACTTCTACAATGGGGTATGGGACTGTGCATTTACTGCGACTTATTGGCGCACTATTTGCTCCTATGTGCATGATCATTGGAAAGTACGACTTCAATTCACTCCACAAACGTTGCTCTTTCATCAACTACGCCCGCCGGAGGGGGGAGCTGAGGAGGGGGGGAGAACACCCCAATTTATCCAAGTTGTGCTTCTGGTTGCATTGAGATGCCTATTACTGACATGGCTCGAATCACATACTTCTGAATTGCCTTTACTCATGACACAGTTGAAACATTTTATGGGTATAGACCGAATTGATGCAGAAAATCATATGGACTCAGGGACCAAGAATTTTTTTTTAAAATGGCGAACTTTTATAATATCTCATCTTACTCCTTCAGAGATAATAGCTGTTGTACACCCATTTAGACACACTTCTTGGTATAACACTGAGATGTTGAAAGGCACGCTTGGAGCCCTGCGTTTGCCAGATGAGAATTGAGGTAATAATATGTTCTGATACTTACTGTTTATACATTTTCTTAAATACATTCTGTATCTAACTTGGATACGAGGTCTGGCCCAGGGCTAGTTATTCTATAGGTTGGATGAAGAATGTACCCTGTGATGTTATATTTACTGTATCGGAGGAATATGATGTTGCCTCTCTGTTCTGTTGAATGTATCACTTATGTTTTATATGTATAGTTTGAAATTCTTTAATAAAAACTATATTTGGAAAAATTTGAAAAAAAATAATAATAATTGTTACCGGTCTTTGAATGGTAACTCAGGCGATCGGTGTTGTTCCCGCAATGACTGGGTGTCCGTGGTGCACACAGTCCTCTGTGTAGCGCTTCCAATCGTGAGCCTGATCCAGTATTGTCCGATTGAGAGCGGTGGCAGTCGCTAACGGCTGAGGCGCTGGCAGGCGCCGAAGATCGCAATGATGCCCGGGGACTGCTGGCACTGGCGTGCGCTGGAGTTGGTATTCCTCACCGCTTTGCTGGTTGGTAAACAGGACCGTATACTGGAAGGCTGGTGTTACGCCGAGCGCTCCGGGTCCCCGCTCCTCCCCGGAGCGCTCGCTACACTCCTCTCACTGCAGCGCTCCGGGCCCGGGGCGCTGCGATACCGCCTCTGGCCGGGATGCGATTCGCGATGCGGGTAGCGCCCGCTCGCGATGCGCACCCCGGCTCCCGTACCTGACTCGCTCTCCGTCAGTTCTGTCCCGGCGCGCGCGGCCCCGCTCCCTAGGGCGCGCGCGCGCCGGGTCTCTTCGATTTAAAGGGCCACTGCGCCGCTGATTGGCGCAGTGGTTCCAATTAGTGTTTACACCTGTGCACTTCCCTATATCACCTCACTTCCCCTTCACTCCCTCGCCGGATCTTGTTGCCTTAGTGCCAGTGAAAGCGTTTCCTTGTGTGTTCCTAGCCTGTGTTCCAGACCTCCTGCCGTTGCCCCTGACTACGATCCTTGCTGCCTGCCCCGACCTTCTGCTACGTCCGACCTTGCTTCTGTCTACTCCCTTGTACCGCGCCTATCTTCAGCAGCCAGAGAGGTTGAGCCGTTGCTAGGGGATACGACCTGGTCACTACCGCCGCAGCAAGACCATCCCGCTTTGCGGCGGGCTCTGGTGAAAACCAGTAGTGACTTAGAACCGATCCTCTAGCACGGTCCACGCCAATCCCTCTCTGGCACAGAGGATCCACTACCTGCCAGCCGGCATCGTGACAGTAGATCCGGCCATGGATCCCGCTGAAGTTCCTCTGCCAGTTGTCGCTGACCTCACCACGGTGGTCGCCCAGCAGTCACAACAGATTGCGCAACAAGGCCAACAGCTGTCTCAACTGACTGTTATGCTACAACAGTTACTACCACAGCTCCAGCAACCATCTCCTCCGCCAGCTCCTGTACCTCCTCCGCAGCGAGTGGCCGCTTCTGGACTACGACTATCCTTGCCGGATAAATTTGATGGGGACTCTAAGCTTTGCCGTGGCTTCCTTTCCCAATGTTCATTACACTTGGAGATGATGTCGGACCAGTTCCCCACTGAAAGGTCTAAGGTGGCTTTCGTAGTCAGCCTGCTGTCTGGAAAAGCCCTGGCTTGGGCCACACCGCTCTGGGACCGCAATGACCCCGTCACTGCCTCTGTACACTCCTTCTTCTCGGAAATTCGAAGTGTCTTTGAGGAACCTGCCCGAGCCTCTTCTGCTGAGACTGCCCTGTTGAACCTGGTCCAGGGTAATTCTTCCGTTGGCGAGTATGCCGTACAATTCCGTACTCTTGCTTCTGAATTATCCTGGAACAATGAGGCCCTCTGCGCGACCTTTAAAAAAGGCCTATCCAGCAACATTAAAGATGTTCTGGCCGCACGAGAAATGCCTGCTAATCTTCATGAACTTATTCACCTAGCCACTCGCATTGACATGCGTTTTTCCGAAAGGCGTCAGGAGCTCCGCCAAGATATGGACTCTGTTCGCACGAGGCGTTTCTTCTCCTCGGCTCCTCTCTCCTCTGGTTCCCTGCAATCTGTTCCTGTGCCTCCCGCCGTGGAGGCTATGCAGGTCGACCGGTCTCGCCTGACATCTCAAGAGAGGACACGACGCCGCATGGAGAACCTCTGCCTGTACTGTGCTAGTACCGAACACTTCCTGAGGGATTGTCCTATCCGCCCTCCCCGCCTGGAAAGACGTACCCTGACTCCGCACAAAGGTGAGACAATCCTTGATGTCCACTCTGCTTCTCCACGTCTTACTGTGCCTGTGCGGATGTCTGCCTCTGCCTTCTCCTTCTCTTCTGTGGCCTTCTTAGACTCTGGATCTGCAGGAAATTTTATTTTGGCCTCTCTCGTCAACAGGTTCAACATCCCTGTGACCAGTCTCACCAGACCCCTTTACATCAATTGTATAAACAATGAAAGATTGGACTGTTCCATACGTTTCCGCACGGAGCCCCTTCTAATGAGCATCGGATCTCATCACGAGAGGATTGAACTTTTGGTCCTCCCCAATTGCACCTCGGAAATTCTCCTTGGACTTCCCTGGCTTCAACTTCATTCCCCAACCCTGGATTGGTCCACTGGGGAGATCAAGAGTTGGGGGCCCTCTTGTTCCAAGGACTGTCTAAAACCGGTTCCCAGTAACCCTTGCCGTAACTCTGTGCTTCCTCCAGTAACCGGTCTCCCTAAGGCCTATATGGACTTCGCGGATGTTTTCTGCAAAAAACAAGCGGAGACTCTACCTCCTCACAGGCCTTATGATTGTCCTATCGACCTCCTCCCGGGCACTACTCCACCCCGGGGCAGAATTTATCCTCTCTCTGCCCCAGAGACTCTTGCCATGTCTGAATACGTCCAGGAGAATCTAAAAAAGGGCTTTATCCGTAAATCCTCCTCTCCTGCCGGAGCCGGATTTTTCTTTGTGTCCAAAAAAGATGGCTCTCTACGTCCTTGCATTGACTACCGCGGACTTAATAAAATCACGGTTAAGAACCGCTACCCCTTACCCCTCATCTCTGAACTCTTTGATCGCCTCCAAGGTGCCCACATCTTTACTAAATTGGACTTAAGAGGCGCCTATAACCTCATCCGCATCAGAGAGGGGGATGAGTGGAAAACAGCATTTAACACCAGAGATGGACACTTTGAGTATCTGGTCATGCCCTTTGGCCTGTGCAACGCCCCTGCTGTCTTCCAAGACTTTGTTAATGAAATTTTTCGTGATCTGTTATACTCCTGTGTTGTTGTATATCTTGATGATATCCTAATTTTTTCGGCCAATCTAGAAGAACACCGCCAGCATGTCCGTATGGTTCTTCAGAGACTTCGTGACAATCAACTCTATGCTAAAATTGAGAAATGTCTGTTTGAATGCCAATCTCTTCCTTTTCTAGGATACTTGGTCTCTGGCCAGGGACTACAAATGGATCCAGATAAACTCTCTGCCGTCTTAGATTGGCCACGCCCCTCCGGACTCCGTGCCATCCAACGTTTTTTGGGGTTCGCCAATTATTACAGGCAATTTATTCCACATTTTTCTACCATTGTGGCTCCTATTGTGGCTTTAACCAAAAAAAATGCCGATCCCAAGTCTTGGCCTCCTCAAGCGGAAGACGCCTTTAAACGACTCAAGTCCGCCTTCTCTTCGGCTCCCGTGCTCTCCAGACCTGACCCATCTAAACCCTTCCTATTGGAGGTTGATGCCTCCTCAGTGGGAGCTGGAGCTGTCCTTCTACAAAAAAACTCTTCCGGGCATGCTGTTACTTGTGGGTTTTTTTCTAGGACCTTCTCTCCGGCGGAGAGGAACTACTCCATCGGGGATCGAGAGCTTCTAGCCATTAAATTAGCACTTGAGGAATGGAGGCATCTGCTGGAGGGATCAAGATTTCCAGTTATTATTTACACCGATCACAAGAACCTCTCATACCTCGAGTCTGCCCAACGGCTGAATCCTCGTCAGGCCAGGTGGTCTCTGTTCTTTGCCCGATTTAATTTTGAAATTCACTTTCGGCCTGCTGATAAGAACATTAGGGCCGATGCTCTCTCTCGTTCCTCAGATGCTTCTGAAATTGAACTCTCTCCTCAACACATCATTCCTCCTGACTGCCTGATTTCCACTTCTCCAGCCTCCATCAGGCAAACTCCACCAGGAAAGACCTTTGTTTCTCCACGCCAACGCCTCGGAATCCTCAAATGGGGTCACTCCTCCCATCTCGCAGGTCATGCGGGCATCAAGAAATCTGTGCAACTCATCTCTCGCTTCTATTGGTGGCCGACTCTAGAGACTGATGTGGTGGACTTTGTGCGAGCCTGCACTATCTGTGCCCGGGATAAGACTCCTCGCCAGAAGCCCGCTGGTTTTCTTCTTCCTCTGCCTGTTCCCGAACAACCTTGGTCTCTGATTGGTATGGATTTTATTACTGACTTACCCCCATCCCATGGCAACACTGTTATTTGGGTGGTCGTTGATCGATTCTCCAAAATGGCACATTTCATCCCTCTTCCTGGTCTTCCTTCAGCGCCTCAGTTGGCTAAACAATTTTTTGTACACATTTTTCGTCTTCACGGGTTGCCTACGCAGATCGTCTCGGATAGAGGCGTCCAATTTGTGTCTAAATTCTGGAGGGCTCTCTGTAAACAACTCAAGATTAAATTAAATTTTTCTTCTGCATACCATCCTCAATCCAATGGACAAGTAGAAAGAATTAACCAGATCTTGGGTGACTATTTACGACATTTTGTTTCCTCCCGCCAGGATGACTGGGCAGATCTTCTACCTTGGGCCGAATTCTCGTATAATTTCAGAATCTCTGAATCTTCCTCCAAATCCCCGTTTTTCGTGGTGTACGGCCGTCACCCTCTTCCCCCCCTCCCTACCCCCTTGCCCTCTGGTCTGCCCGCTGTGGATGAAATTTCTCGTGATCTCTCCATCATATGGAGAGAGACCCAAAATTCTCTCTTACAGGCTTCTTCACGCATGAAGAGATTCGCGGATAAGAAAAGAAGAGCTCCTCCCATTTTTTCCCCTGGAGACAAGGTATGGCTCTCCGCCAAATATGTCCGCTTCCGTGTCCCTAGCTATAAGTTGGGACCACGCTATCTTGGTCCTTTCAAGATTTTGCGCCAGATTAATCCTGTCTCTTACAAACTTCTTCTTCCTCCTTCTCTTCGTATTCCTAATGCCTTTCATGTTTCTCTTCTTAAACCACTTATCATTAACCGTTTCTCTCCCAAATCTGTTCCCCCCACTCCTGTCTCCGGCTCCTCGGACATCTTCTCCGTCAAGGAAATTTTGGCATCTAAAAAGGTCAGAGGGAAAACCTTCTTTTTAGTGGATTGGGAGGGTTGTGGTCCTGAAGAGAGGTCCTGGGAACCTGAGGACAATATCCTGGACAAAAGTCTGGTCCTCAGGTTCTCAGGCTCCAAGAAGAGGGGGAGACCCAAGGGGGGGGGTACTGTTACGCCGAGCGCTCCGGGTCCCCGCTCCTCCCCGGAGCGCTCGCTACACTCCTCTCACTGCAGCGCTCCGGGCCCGGGGCGCTGCGATACCGCCTCTGGCCGGGATGCGATTCGCGATGCGGGTAGCGCCCGCTCGCGATGCGCACCCCGGCTCCCGTACCTGACTCGCTCTCCGTCAGTTCTGTCCCGGCGCGCGCGGCCCCGCTCCCTAGGGCGCGCGCGCGCCGGGTCTCTTCGATTTAAAGGGCCACTGCGCCGCTGATTGGCGCAGTGGTTCCAATTAGTGTTTACACCTGTGCACTTCCCTATATCACCTCACTTCCCCTTCACTCCCTCGCCGGATCTTGTTGCCTTAGTGCCAGTGAAAGCGTTTCCTTGTGTGTTCCTAGCCTGTGTTCCAGACCTCCTGCCGTTGCCCCTGACTACGATCCTTGCTGCCTGCCCCGACCTTCTGCTACGTCCGACCTTGCTTCTGTCTACTCCCTTGTACCGCGCCTATCTTCAGCAGCCAGAGAGGTTGAGCCGTTGCTAGGGGATACGACCTGGTCACTACCGCCGCAGCAAGACCATCCCGCTTTGCGGCGGGCTCTGGTGAAAACCAGTAGTGACTTAGAACCGATCCTCTAGCACGGTCCACGCCAATCCCTCTCTGGCACAGAGGATCCACTACCTGCCAGCCGGCATCGTGACAGCTGGAAGTTCACCTCGTGTTGCCGGCGTCTGACATCAGCTGTGGTCAGAGCCGGGATGGCTGTACCGGGATGGATCTGAACTGCTGGACCGGGTAGGTAGCAGAGTAAGAGCGCTGATGATGGTACAGTTCATAAAAGGTAACCGACCTTAAGGTTTGGGCACAGTTCTTCAAGGGTAATACTATGCCAGTAAATGTGCATAAACGACTAGACGCGTTTCAGGGTTGTATAATATAACCCTTTCCTCAGTAGTCATAATGATTATGACTACTGAGGAAAGGGTTATATTATACAACCCTGAAACGCGTCTAGTCGTTTATGCACATTTACTGGCATAGTATTACCCTTGAAGAACTGTGCCCAAACCTTAAGGCCGGTTACCTTTTATGAACTGTACCATCATCAGCGCTCTTACTCTGCTACCTACCCGGTCCAGCAGTTCAGATCCATCCCGGTGCAACCATCCCGGTGCAGCCATCCCGGCTCTGACCACAGCTGACGTCAGACGCCGGCAACACGAGGTGAACTTCCAGCCTTCCAGTATACGGTCCTGTTTACCAACCAGCAAAGCGGTGAGGAATACCAACTCCAGCGCACGCCAGCGCCAGCAGTCCCCGGGCATCATTCTGATCTTCGGCGCCTGCCAGCGCCTCAGCCGTTAGCGACTGCCACCGCTCTCAATCGGACAATACTGGATCAGGCTCACGATTGGAAGCGCTACACAGAGGACTGTGTGCACCACAGACACCCAGTCATTGCGGGAACAACACCCATTGCCTGAGTTACCATTCAAAGACCGGTAACAATTTTTAATGCTACAGACTGTTTGCTACTGTATTTAAAAGGGACATATCTACCCTAAATACTCAGAAGAGCAACTCTTTAACATATTTGTTTGGTACAGATCTCACTTTTGTTATCTTATTATCTTATGCCAGGATTATAGTTTTAACTATTATATACCTAAATATATTGTTAGGTTGCCTTTTAATATGTATGTTCTTCTCACAAGGGCCCTGTGAGAAGTACCTAATCTTATTCATTTTTTTATAATAAATATTGATTATTATTGAAGCACGATCCACGTATATCTATTTTCATTTACTCACCTAGAAGGTCCGGGCTACATTGTGTATTTTTTAATTTACAAATATGTTTAACTTTCTGCCACTAGTTGATTTAAAAGAAAAAAGTTTTTCACCGGAGTACCCCTTTAAGGACCCATGACGTACCGGTACGTCATGAGTCCGCTCCCATTCTATAATGCGGGGCGTCATAGCGGGTCGGGACCTGTGGTTAATAGCGCACGGCACTGATCGCGGTGCTGCACGCTATTTACCCTTTAGATGCAGAGTTCAAAGTTGAACGCTGCGTCTAAAGTGAAAGTAAATCATTGCCGGTTAGCTTAGGGGGCTGTTCGGGATATCCGCTGCAAAATTGTGGCATCCCGAACAGCTGTGACACAGTAGGAGGGTTCCTTACCTTGCCTCCTGGTGTCCGATCACCGAATGACTGCTCAGTGCCTGAGTTCCAGGCATGAGCAGTCAAGTGGCAGAATCATTGATCAATGGTTTCTTATGAGAAACCTTTGATCAATGTAAAAGATTAGTGTGTACAGTGTTATAGCCCCCCATGGGGGTCCTTCAGGGGTTAAGCATAGACATTGGGGGTTATTTATCATTGTTTTCTATTCCTTTTTTTGGTCTACATCTGCGAATTTCGTTAACTTTTGCGCTAATTTATTATAATTTTTTTGCATTTTTTTTTTTAAGTTCTAAATTCCATCATTTTGACCTTTTGGTCTTGCTAGACTAGTGTTTGAAGTGACAGATGCAGTGGTAACGTATTTATTATCTGCATGTTTTTAATTTTTGGGCAATGGTGCAAAAAAAAAAAAAAAAAATACACAAATCTAGACCTCCCGACCAGGTCTAAAAAAAATTACTACTTCTGTCTGTTTGCCAAAAATAAAAAAAAACATTAAATTAACATTAAACATTTTACCATTAAAAAAAAAATTATAAAAAAATTATAAAAAAGATACAGTAGTGATGGAAAAAATTGTATTTAACGAAATTTATCTTTTTAATAACAACATTTTAATTAATTTTTAAACAGGGATCAATTTATGTGTGCGGGCAGGGCACTAAAAATGAAGCCGAAAATAATAAATATGTAGTGTGTGTGTGTTTTTCACTTTTTTTTTCTTAATTTTTTAGGTAGTAATACTACTCCCAGCATGGAAGACACTTTTCCATGATGGGAGTAGTAGTACCTGTACTAAATGACAGATCGACTGGGTCCATTGGGATCCTTCTGTATCATTTATAGATGTGGCCAGCCGCTCTTCTATGGTCCTCTGCACTGCCGTATATATACACCTACTCATATTTCCCGCAGAGAGTTGTGATTGGTCAGATGGTTCCAGCCAATCACAACTCTCTGTGGGAAATATTAATAGGTGTATATATACGGCAGTGCAGGGGACCATAGAAGAGTAGCCAGTCGCATCTATACATTATACAGGAGGATCACAGCGCGTCATACCGGCCGGACCCCGGCTGATTCCTGTAGCTGGGGGCCACCGTTAATAGCTGACATGCTGCGTCTAAAGGGACATTTAAACCATCCCTGGTGGTCCAGTGGGGTGGATCGCCCCCCCCCCGCAGCGCGATCGTGGGGAGGGGGGTGAGGTTGGGGGCGTCGATCCACTGTGGAGGTAGCCGTAGGGCTAACCTCACGTCCTGTGAGGTTAACCTATATTAATTAGGTATCCTTGTAACTGTATGGACCTACAGAATAAAGATATGGTGTCATTTTTACCAAAAAGTGCACTGCATAGAATCGGAAACCCCCAAAACTTACAAAATGGTGTTTTTTCCAATTTTACCTCACAAATATTTTTTTTCTGGTTTCGCCGTAAATTTTGTGGTGAAATGATTGATGTCATTATAAAGTACAATTGTTGGCACAAAAAAAGCCCTCATATGGGTCTGTATGTGCAAAGCGTTATGATTTTTAGAAGGTGATGAGGAAAAAACGAAAGTGCAAAAACGGAAAAACCCTGCGTCCTTAAAGGGGAACTTCCCTGGAAAACTTTTTTTTATTATTATTTTTTTAAATCAACTGGTTCCAAAAAGTTAAACAGATTTGTAAATTACTTCTATTAAAAAATCTTAATCCTTCCTGTACTCATCAGTTGTTGTATTCTCCACAGGAAATTACCGTATTTTCTTTTTGAATTTCCTTTCTGTCTGACCACAGTGCTCTCTGCTGACACCTCTGTCCATTTTAGGAACTAGTGGAAAGAAAAAGAGAAAAAAGAGGACGGCGCCTCGCGTATTACCCAAGATACCGTGGTCCCTGAATGACTCAGGGCAGAGGGGGGGCTCTTAGAAATGACCGCTCACCTGACCACGTAGAATGTGCGCATATAACCCCTATGGGGTATGGAGAGATCCTCTGAATATGAACTGCTGGGCCCAAGGTAGGAATGGGTAGAAGGGAACTTCTCCCATAAGGTGCATGCAGAGTATAGGAAAATAAACCTTGTCAGAAGGCGCTGTTCAGAACATCAGAAGAATCAGGTGGAAGCCAGATCGAGAGGAAAGTGCTAGGAAGCACTGTGTTTATTTAAATACCAGATAGACGCGTTTCGGAGGATCATACCTCCTTCCTCAGAATTAGGGATTTTGGAAAGAGAATGTGTGCGAAATTGAAGGCCATGTGTGTTTACAAAGCCCCCATAGTGCCAGAACAGTGGAACCCCCCCCCACATGTGACCCCATTTTGGAAACTACACCCCTCACATAATGTAATTAGGGGTACAGTGAGCATTTACACCCCACAGGTGTCTGACAGATTTTTGGAACAGTGGTCGGTGAAAATGAAAAATGTCATTTTTCATTTGCTCAGCCCACTGTTCCACAGATCTGTCAAATGCCAGTGGGGTGTAAATGTTCACTGCACCCCTTATTAAATTCTAAGAGGGGTGTAGTTTCCAAAATGGGGTCACATGTGGGGTCCACTGTTCTGGCACCATGGGGGGCTTTGTAAACACACATGGCCCCCGACTTTTATTCCAACCAAATTCTCTCACCAAACGCTCAATGGTGCTCCTTCTCTTCTGAGCATTGTAGTTCACCCGCATAGCACTTTACATCCACATATGGGGTTTTTCCATACTCAGAAGAAATGGGGTTACACATTTCGGGAGGCTTTTTCTACAATTACCCCTTGTGAAAATTAAAAATTTGGGGTAACACCAGCACTGTTCACTGCAAACCCATAGCTTTGCAATGATCAGCGTTATCGGCGGTCGATTGCTCAAGCCTGCATCTCAGGCTTGGAGCAATCAATCGCCGAGGGGACCTCCGCACGTGTCCCGGCTGATCGGGACACCGCTGAGCAACCGGGAAGGTTTTACTTTCGTTTTAGATGCGGCGTTCAACTTTGAACGCCGCGTCTAAAGGGTTAATAGTGCGCGGCACCGCGATTGCTGCCACGCGTTATTAGCCCCGGCATCAGATCCATTCCGAGACCGACCCGATATGACGCGGGAGCCGGCCAAGGACGTAAATATACGTCCTTGGTTGTTAAGGACCCATGACGTACCGGTACGTCATGAGTCCGCTCCTGTTCTATAAGCGGGTCGGGCTTGGACTCTAACAACGGCCGGGACCCGTGGCTAATAGCGCGCAGCACTGATCGCGGTGCCGCGCACTATTAACCCTTTAGACGCGGCATTCAAAGTTGAACGCCGCGTCTAAAGTGAAAGTAAAACAATGCTGGTTAGCTCAGGGAGCGGTTCGGGATCGCCGCGGCGAAATCGCGGCATCCCGAACAGCTTACATGACAGCCGGAGGGTCCTTACCTGCCTCCATGCTGTCCGACCGCCGAATGACTGCTCAGTGCCTGAGATCCAGGCATGAGCAGTCAAACGGCAGAATCATCGATAAGTGGTTTCTTATGAGAAACCAGTGATCAATGTAAAAGATCAGTGTGTGCAGTGTTATAGCCCCCTATGGAAGCTATAACATTGCAAAAAAAAAAGTGAAAAAAAAAAAGTGAAGATCATTTAACACCTTCCCTAATAAAAGTTTGAATCGCCCCCTTTTCCCATTTAAAAAAAAAACTGTGTAAATAAAAATAAACACATGTGGTATCGCCGCATGCGGATATGTCCGAATTATAAAAATATATCATTGATTAAAGCGCAAGGTCAATAGTGTACGTGCAAAAAAATTCAAAAGTCCAGAATAGTGCATTTTTGGTCACTTTTTATATCATTAAAAAAAGAATAATGAACGATCAATAAGTCCTATGAATGCAAAAAAACTGATTAGTGGTACCACTAAAAACTTCAGATCACGGTGAAAAAAATGAGCCCTCATACCGCCCTATACGTGGAAAAATAAAAAAGTTATAGGGGTCAGAAGATGACAATTTTAAACTTATAAATTTTCCTGCATGTAGTTATTATTTTTTCCAGAAGTACGACAAAATCAAACCTATATAAGTAGAGTATCATTTTAACCGCATGGACCTACAGAATAAAGATAAGGTGTCATTTTTACCGAAAAATTTACTGTGTAGAAACGGAAGCCCCCTCCAATTTCGTCTCACAATGATTTTTTTTTTCATTTTGCCGTAGATTTTTGGGTAAAATGACTGACATCATTACAAAGTAGAATTGATGGCGCAAAAATAAGCCATCATATGGATTTTTAGGTGCAAAATTGAAAGGGTTATGATTTTTTAAAGGTAAGGAAGAAAAAACGGAAAAAAAGGGTCCTTAAGGGGTTAAAGGAGTAGTCCAGTGGTGAACAACTTATCCCCTATCCTAAGGATAGGGGATAAGTTGCAGATAGCCGGGGGTCCGACCACTGGGGCCCCCTGCGATCTCCTGTACGGAGCCCCGGCAGCCCGTGGGAAGGGGGCGTGTCTACCTCCGCACGAAGTGGCGGCCGACACGCCCCCACAATACAACTCTATGGCAGAGCCGAAGCGCTGCCTTCGGCAATCTCCGGCTCTGCCATAGAGATGTATTGAGGGGGGCGTGTCGGCCGCCGCTTCGTGCGGGGGTCGACACCCGCTATCTGGCCGGAGAGCCTGGCCCCCGTACAGAGAGATCGCAGGGGGCCCCAGCGATCGGACCCCCGCAATCTCAAACTTATCCCCTATCCTTAGGATAGGGGATACGTTTTTCACCACTGGACTACCCCTTTAAGGTCAAAATGGGCTGAGGTGCTAGAGGTGTAAAATCAAGTCAAGCTTTGGTCCACTTGGACCCTGTCTACTGTATATTCACACACATACAGTATTCTGCACATATTTGATGTGCAGGATTTGAAGGTGCAGATTTCAATGTAAAGGAAATGACTGAACTCAGCTTCAAATCCTACACATCATATATGTGCAGAATACTCTACACTTAAATAGATCATAAATCAGAAATGGCTATGTAGAAACTAGAAAGGTCGCCAAGTAAAAGCTCACAGAATAGACATGTAACCTTGTTTATTCTGCCCGTTTTGTCAAACAGAATACGTCGATAACAAGAGACACGTGTCTCCTCAAGCAGTCGCCATTTTGAGGTCTCGTGCAGCATTAGAAAGCAGATGATAGGACGGCAGGGTTATGGTAGACTGTTGTCCCTACTGGATATAACGTTACTAGTGAATAGTACGTGATTCCTCTTATTATAAGTGCGCCAGGCATATTCCGCACACATTTATTTCTCATAAAAACTACAGTCAGTGACTTCTTCAATGGGACCTAAAATGGCGCCTAAAAGCGCTGCTGCAACATCCTCGCTTGTCTGTAATGGCGGAAGACGCTCCCCCTCCCAAGCAACGCTATTCACACCCCACCACACCCCGATATAATATGAGAAAGCAGCCGTGAGTCGTCCTCTTAATATTATTGCGGCTACAAAGACGTTTTATACATTTTTCCATGTTAATACAGCCTCCAAGATCTATTCCCGCCACATGGTCTAACTAAACCGCTCCTGGTAGAGAATTGCGCACCCTTGAGCGGTACTTGGTACAGTCCGACACGTAACTGAATTCTAATGAAGTGGGCGGGGACACCGAACAGTATATAAGAGCGAGAGGCGAAGCAGTTGCGCACTCTGAATTGCAGCTCCTAAGGTTACTGTCTTGTCAGCACAAAGGAGACCTAAAAGGTGAGGAAAAGCCACTCTATGCCGCCAGATTATCTCTTTTTTTGTAGTTGTTGTGTGCGTGTCGTTCATAAATTCGGACAGTTGTATTTTAGCAGATTCCTATAAGCTGTTGTGCATGTTTGTCGGCCTGTGTAATGTTTTGTGAATAGCGAGCCATGCAGTTTTCTTGGCTCAGTTTGTGAGGTGTGAGCCTTCAGGCTGCCGACCGTGTCCCTGCTGTTTCCTGGGCGGAGGCGCCATCTTGGTTTCTTTGTAGTAATGTTTTATTCTATTGAGTAGATTCCTATTAGATGTTGTGCATGTTTATCTGCCTGTGTAATGGTTTGTGAATAGCGAGCCATGAGGTTGTGTGTGAGCCGCGCTTCAGGCTGCCCACCGTGTCCCTGCTGTTTCCTGGGCGGAGGCGCCCTCTTGGTTTCTTTGTAGTAATGTTTTATTCTATTGAGTAGATTCCTATTAGATGTTATGCATGTTTATCTGCCTGTGTAATGGTTCGTGAATGAATAGCCATGAGGTGTGTGAGCCGCGCTTCAGGCTGCCCACCGTGTCCCTGCGGTTTCCTGGGCGGAGGCGCCATCTTGGTGTCTTTGTTGTAGCCGCGTGCTTATGGCGCCATTCAGCCGGCAGACGCCATTTTGTAATCCTGTCAGCTGTGTCTTAACCCGAACTCTCCTGTTCCACGCAGCTCATCATGTCTTCTTCAGATGAAGGAAAGCTTTTTGTCGGGGGTCTGAGCTTCGATACCGAAGAACAGAATTTGGAGCAGGTGTTCGGCAAGTACGGACAAATAAGTGAGGGTAAGTTCTCTACAAGCTACATGACTAATGCTGCTATAATATGGCTGTCCTCCTTTGTTCCCTCCTTCACTACATGTGGTTGTTGAGGTTTGCTCTGCTGCAGTAGGGGCAGTTACCTCACTGACTGGGAGCCCGTAAACCCCTACCAAAGGAGAATTATGCAATTTTTTTTTATACTTTAATCTACAAAGCCATGAGGGCTTTTTAAATTTTTTTTATTTTTTTTGGCTTAACTAATTGTTCTTTGTAATGAAACCCTCATTTTTACATAAAATGTACAGCAAATCTAGAATGACTTTTTTTTTTATTTTTTTATTTTTTTTTTGGTAGGAAGTATAAATGTAAACCACAACTGCAAATTTTGAAGGTTTTTGTTTTCACACTGTACACTTAATGGAAAAAAACACATGTTTTCTTTGGGTTAATATGATTAAAATGATACCATGATTACATACTAATTATTGTACTGTTTTAAAAGTAACTTTATGTACAAGATTAGTATGTTTAAAATTGCCCTAGTATGTTTAAAATTGCCCTATTTTGACCACCTATAACTTTTTTCATTTTTCCGGCTACAGCGCAGTATGGTGGCTCATTTATTTTGCGACGTGATCTGTATTTTTTTTTATACATTTGCTTATTAAAACTAACTTTTTATGAAATATTTTGGGGAATAAAATTTTTGACTTATTTTTCACGTTTACGCCATTCAATATATGGGATCATTACCATAAAATTGTTTGGACACTAATCGCAAAAAAATGTTTTACACTTGGGGGGGGGGGGGATTTTTCACTTTAAAAAAAATTTAATGTTTAAACTTTTGTTATGTCCCCAGACTCTTTGGCAATCACTGTATTGCGAATACTGGTCAGTGCTATGCATAGGACATAGCACTGATCAGTATTATCGGTCATCTTCTGGTCTCAGACCAGAGCAGGAGACGGCCGGGGCAGCGATACAGGTGATCCGATTGTCTATTTAAACATGCGTGTTGCCATAGATGCTATGATCTGTATTGATAACGGCATCTGAAAGGTTAACGGCGGATACCGACATGATCGCTGATGTCAGCCATTACCGGTGAGTCCCTAGCTGCTGCTATCAGCCAGGACCTGCAGTGCATGATGCGAGCACCGCTCCGTTGTTCGCGGTCATGTACAGGGCATAAATGTACGTCCTGGTGTGCAAAGTACCTCCACACTAGGATGTACACTTAACTTCAGTGGTTACAGTATGGCCTATTAAAATGTACCTGTCAGACCACCACCCAATAAACAAAATTTGCGTTGCTCAGAATCTCATCCTGATCGTGTACATAATTTTTGTCTATGACCCATCTTTCTCTCTGAATTAGATTTATTTCTGAATTACCTTAAAGGGGTACTCTGTCGCTGGGGACCCCCGTGATCTTGCATGCCGCACCCAGTTAAAATCAGTCCCGGAGCGTGTTCGCTCCGGGTCTGATTACTGTCGATCACTATCACTGGGCCGAATTATTGTAATGTCATGCTCCGCCCCCTCAATGCTAGGGGAGGGGGCATGGCAGCTCTAACCGCCGGAGTACCCCTTTAATGTTGTCGGCCAGAAGCAGGGGGTGGGTCCCTTCTCAGGTGATAACCACTCCTTCCCCCTCACTTTCCTCAGTCAATGGTCTCAGTAGTGAGCATCTGTAACCCTTTCCTTTCTGGCTTTATGCTATACACACTGTGTGCTTACAGCTTTGCAAAACTACAGCTCCCAGTATGCCCACATATCCTTCCAGTTGTAGTTTTGCAACAGATGGAGGCTTATGATTGGTAAAACTCAGACTTGCAGCAGAGTTGCTTCAGACTGTGTTCCTCCTACTGTTGCAAAACTACAACTCCCAGCATGCCCACACATCATTTGGCTGTGCAGGCATCCATTGCTGAGGTAGTCGGATGGATAACTTCACGTCCTGTGCTGGCTGCGGCTATGAACATTTTTACTGAAAAGTGCACTGTGTAGAATTGGAGCCCCCAAAATGGCTTTTTTTTTTTCCAGTTAAAGTGCAAAAACGAAAAATTAGTGCAAAAACTTAAAGCCTGTGGTCCTTTAAGGGGATTTAATATAAGTAGCCTAATATATAGTAGCATAATCATCTTCACACTTATTAGTGATACAAACTTGAAGTTATTTGTGGTCTTTATGTTAGCTAACTTTTGTTTTTCCCTTTACATCTTCCAGTGGTGGTTGTGAAGGACCGTGAGACACAAAGGTCTAGGGGCTTTGGGTTTGTTACATTTGAAAACCCAGAAGACGCAAAGGATGCCATGGAAGCAATGAATGGAAAGGTGAGGCTCTAAAGAAAAGGACACTAAGTATTGCCTTAAACAAGTGATTTAGATTCTCCTAGCAGGATTTTTTTATATATTAAACTAAATATTCTAGTACACTAACATTTGGCAATTATAAATCCGTTTGATTTTAAAATGGATATAAATGCTGTAAAATCCCAGTTTGCTTCCTGTTCCCTCTTATTTTTTTGGGACTGGGAAAATATGTTGCATGCAGTATTTTCTCCAGTCAACAATAACAATAGAAACGAATATTAAAGGGGTACTCCGCCCCTGGCATCTTATCTCCTATCCAAAGGATAGGGGATAAGATGTTAGATCGCCGCGCTGCCGGGGACTCCGGGGATCGCCGATGCAGCACTCCTCAATCATTACTGCACAGAGCGAGTTCGCTCTGTGCGTAATGACGGGCGATACAGGGGCCGGAGCAGCGTGACGTCATGGCCCATCCCCTTAATGCAAGTGGCAGGGGGCGTGACTACCACCACACCCCACAAGGGGCGGAGCCGTGACGCAACGATGCTCCAGTCCCTGTATTGCCTGTCGTTACGTGCAGAGTGATCTTGCTCTGTGCAGTAATGATAGCGGGGTGCGGCAGCAGCGGGACCCCGGCGATCTTATCCTCTATCCTTTTGGATAGGGGATAAGATGTCTAGGGGCGGAGTACCCCTTTAAGGGCTCGTCCATTTTTCAATCTGTTACCCATAGACTTCAATGTTAAATATGTCTCCGTTTGCACTTATTTCCAATCGTGTTTGATCAGTTATTACTTCTGAGCATGCTCAGAGGTGTGAGGAACCAGGAAGTAGCCAGACAATAACTGAAAATAAACAGATTAAAAACTCATGCAACAGGATGTCACTTAATGGCATCCGTTTGTTAGTATGGTCAGTTTAGCAGCAATGAAAGGGGAATAGCAGGACAGGAGGCAGGGGGGGTGTGAACCCAAAAGCACATAAGCAAGGAATGTATCATTTAATCCTAGAATGCTGATGAGTCCTTTATTTTTTTATTTTTTTAGTCTGTTGATGGAAGACAGATTCGTGTTGATCAGGCTGGCAAATCTTCAGGTGACAGACGTGGAGGTTACAGAGGAGGATCATCTGGAGGACGAGGATTTTACCGTGGTGGCCGTGGAGGACGTGGTATGTAATTGGATGTTTCCAAGGGCAATCACTTTTTCTGACCCTTCTGTTTGCTTAGGTTGATCTCTTTGTGCATTTATAAAGTACTAACTTTGGCTTTAACATGTTTGTCTTTTTAAGGTGGTGGAGACAGAGGCTATGGAGGCGGTCGGTTTGAAAGCAGGAGTGGAGGTTATGGTGGCAGTGGTGGATCCAGAGATTATTATGGCAGGTAAGAGGAGAATGAATATAGGTCACTTAGCTAAATCTATTACAGGCTTTGATTGTCTAGTAACACTTTTTCTATTCTTAGTGGAAGGAGTCAAGGGGGATATGGTGACCGATCAAGTGGATCCTACAGAGACAACTATTGTAAGTAATTTGGTCAAAGGGTTTGGGGTGTGGTGTCTTGATGGGCTAAGTTATGGCTGTGGTCTTCTGTTGCCCATTTATGAATTATAGGGTTGCCTGAAAATCTGATACATACATACATACATAGTGGTGGTTTAGTTGTCCTACATGGGTGGGTTTTGACATCTAGTGTAGTGGGTGTTATGTTCTGACCTATGCTTCAAGTGACTTTACAACTGTGCCTGCTTCTTGTTCTCAGCTTCACACGACTAAAACTCCTGACTCAAGATCATCCTTCCAGTGGCTGTATTTATAAAGATTTTTGGAGCTTCGCAGAACAGTTAATATGTAGTCTATTTGATTGTGTTCACTTTTTATACCAATTTGTTACATTATTCTGACAGCCTCGCTGGTAGTACATGGAACAGTTGTAACATTAAGACTGTACATTGGTTCTAATGTTATAGATTTTCTGATCTATTGGGCTGCTCAGATGGGAGCTCCTTATTGCAATTTTAATTTGGCAGATACTTGCCTTGGTGACAGACTAGTTTTACTAAAGGAATAGTCTTGCTGTTCCTAAGCAAAACTGTCTGTTAATCTATGAGCTCTATTCTGTATTAAGATCTGTTTGATCACATTATTTTCTGTATATAGTGAAGGGGACTGAGGCCCTGAAGCTTAACTCTGAAAGAATCTTTCGGTATAACAAGGCAGGGTACAGCATGGGTGCATTGTAAATAACCGCTAGACCTCCTTGATATATCTAAAGAGAAAAATCTAATTTCTTAATATCACAAGAAGTTCTTGAAAATGTTTGTTTATATTGTCATTGTTTTTTTTTTTTGTTTTGTTTTTTACTGAAAGAAATGAAAAGCTTGTGTTCTCAAGAATTTGTTTTTTTTTTTTTTACTTTCATTTGGCTTCACGAAGCCTATTAAAAGACCATCTGAAAAGAAATGCCGCTCTTGACATTTTACCTTCTGCACAACACTGGTTAGGTAGATGTTATACAGTTAGGTGGCTTGGCTGTTTTTGCATTCAAGTTCCGAGGTCACTACATTTGCATAGGACAATTGACATTGGTCATTGATTACCACTAAAGGTTGATTAGTTTAGCAGTAGTATTAACATGTAAAGGGGCCTCAAACTTTCCTTTCGGGAAACCTTTTCAACTAGATTTTTGGAAGCATTTAAACATCAATATATTGATATGTAGAAAGTGCAGGGACTATCAGAGAACCACCTCCTGGACCACAAACCACCTCAAGTTGAGGTTAAAGGAAACTGGTCACCTGTCTTATGATGGCCAAACGGCAGTCAGGCATTAAACGGGTAAAGGAAGCAGGGTATCTGAACGCAAAGTTTTAACAAGCGGAGACTAAGCCAACTCTGCTTGTTTGGACAGTTCCTAGCAACTGCGCTCTGCCCTGCCAGCCCGGAATGACTCCTTTTCTACAGATAGGGAAAGTGTCACTCGAAGCTGGCAGGGCAGCTGCAGGAAATACTCGCAGTAAATACTTGGGCCTGGCAATTTTATTTGTTTTTTAAACCACAAGTTCACTGACACAAGTGAATCATAATGGGGGAGATTTATCAAAACCTGCGCAATGGAAAAGTCCATAGCAACCAATCAGATTGCTTTTATTTTATAGGCTTTTAAAAAAATTAATAAAAGCAAGCTTATTGGTTGCTATGAACAATTGGTCAACGTCCCCTGCACATGTTTTGATCTCCCCAATGTGTGTTCAGCAGCATAAAACAGATAACAGATTCACTTTTATGGGTCATTGTAATGTTTCTTTGCAATATAATAGCTGATGGGTAGGGTTTGACCTTTCTTCTAATACCTTTAACTAGAGCATATGTTCTTTTCTTTGCCCTGTCCCACTCTCAACTCCATTTTGGAGAATTTAAACATGACCACATCTGTGTGCACATAAGTCTGGTGAGGGTCCCAGATGCTGAACCCCACTGATCAGTTAACTCGTCAGACATGTTGCTAGAATGTAATAAGTGGCACTGAAAGGGGTGATCCAGGAATAGAAACAGCTTTTTTTTTATTTATTTTTTGCAAAAACATCACAATACTTTGCTTTATTCCTTTCAATGGAACAGAGTTGCGATACCACCAACAATCTGAGCACAGATCCTCGTTTTCTAGGCCTGGATAACCCTTTAAAGTCTTCAGCAGTACTCAAATTTTAATTTACAAATATATTATAGAAGTGGCATTTGAGCCCTTTGCTGAAAGATCAAATTCATTTACCACTTGTATGGCTTACATCCCGAGCCAGCCACTTAAAAACTGAGCTGTCTCAGCCACGGTTATTAAAGAAATACCCCATAAATGTCAGCCTACAAAAATGGGGTTCACTGAAAACACCCATTACATCCTGTGAATTGCCTGGGGGCTGCCACATTGGGTTAATGGGGAGGAATTCTCTTGTTTCTGTGCAACTATTTACTGCTTTTGGAGTTAGAGCACCTTCAAGCATTTTCAACAGTATCAACGCCTATAGAAGGCAAGAACCAGTGATAGGCTGACATGTGACAAATACTACAAGGCAACAAAGGGATTATCTGGTTGTTTTTTTTTTTTTTTTTTTTTTTTCAAACTTTACAATGCTGCCAAAGCTACGTCTCACTTGGTCCTCATAGACTCCAGGATCAGTGCTCCAGTGTCTGCTGTCCAATTCTTGGTGCCGGGGCCCATTATGTTAGAGTGCCACTCAGATTGCTGGCTAAGGCGGGACACTGTTCTTAGTAATTCAACAGCAATGTGTCACTGAGCACTTTGTTTTGATGAACTATACTTTCTGATCCTGAGGCCCAACATGCATATTGCGGTTCAGCCAGTAACTGGTTGCAGAAGGGTTCCACCTTAGCCCATGATTGGCTGAGTGGTAATCTGTGTTGAGCCCCACACTATCAAGTTTAGCACAGAAGCTACTGGGGACTGTAGACAATGAGGGAGATTTATCAAAACCTGTGTGAAGGAAAAGTTGCCCATAGCAACCAATCAGATCACTTCTTTCATTTTGTAGAGGCCTTGTTAAAAAAAGTGATCTGATTGGTTGCTATGGGCAACTTTTCCTTTGCACAGGTTTTAATCTCCCCCAATGTTTATATAATCTCCACACAAATACAGTGCCCCCACAAGTGGAGCACAGCAGCTACCGGGGACACTAGAATATTTTTAATATATATATTTTTTTTCTAGTGTTCCCGGTAGCTGCTGTGCTCCACTGAACTTGTCTATAGGAAAAGTTGCTGAGTTGCCCACAACTAATCAATCACTTATTTCATTTCTGAAAAATGAAAGAACCAATCTGATTGGTTATGGGCAACTCAGCAACTTCTCCTCTGGACAGGTTTTGATAAATCTTCCTCAGTCCCCAGTAGCTGCTGTGCTCCACTTGCTAGTGCCACAGAGTGCCACTCGGCCATTAATGGGCTGAGGTGGAACCTTTCTGCAACCAGTGACTGGCTGAGCCGCAATATACATGTTGGGCCTCAGCATCAGAAAGTATAGTTCATCAAAACCAGGTACTAAGTGTCACATTGCTGTTGAATTACTAAGAACAGTGTCTCGCTTTAGCCAGCGATCTGAGTGACACTCTGACCAGTAATTGGACAGCAGACATCGGAGCACTGATCCTGGAGGCTACGAGGACCAAGTGAGAAGTAGCTTTGGCAGCATGGTAAAGTTTAAAAAAAAAAAAACTCCCAACCTTTTTGTTGCCTTGTAGTATTTAGTAGTCACATGTCGGCCAATCACTTGTTCTGAAACCCTAAACAAAGTTGGGTCACCTAGCGTGCATATTAGATAACGCACAAAATATATATTTTGTGTTATATAATGCATGCACACCAGGTGACCCATTCAACTTTGGGTTTAGTTTAGATTTTTATATACTTGCAGTCATGGTTTGCCTGGATATGGGTTATTTGTATCTGGCTGAGCATAGAGCCAGGAGAGCTGCAGAAGTAGGTTTAATGTTAAGGCTATTTGGCCTGATTTAAACCAAGAGAATGGGTTTCTACCTATAACAGCTGAAGTTTTAGTTTAGATTCTCTGTAGAGTGGGGTTAAAAATGTTAGTACAATTGTATTGCCTTCTGAGAATCTCCTGCTAGAATACAGACTCTACAGTTTCCTTGGAGAAGTCAAGTGTTGTGCATCCTGTGAAGCCTGACGAAATCTGCTCTTGGCTAGTTCAGTTGTGGAATTAGTCCGGTATTTCGAGGTAACTCTTTTGCTCATGTCCACATCCTCTTGAGTTAGTGTTGTGCTTGTGAAAACTCCAAATAGCTTAAATGGTATCTGATACTATGCTGGAAATCTGACACTTTGGCTACTGCCTATTGCCTAGAATATAATGGCAAACTGTTACTTTTACTCTTTTCCCTTCCCTTTAATTAAATTTTATTTTATATTATTTTTTTTCCTACACTCTCGTGCCACTCAAACTGGTGCACAGCCATCCAGTAGACTAGAGTCAAAATAAAAATGCCCATTAGTAATGTTAACCAAACTAGTTTCCTTCTAAGCTTACCAATTTAACGTTTTGTTTTCCAGGATGATGCTGAAAAACCGATGACCCCTCATTAAACACTACTGTTGCTCTACAGCTTTGGCTGTAATGTCTGAAAGATTTTTTTAGAATTGCAAGGTAGGTGTTTATAGCCAGCTGTTTTGAAGTTTACTTTAAAGCTAGACACTATTCCACCATACATACACCTTAACTCAATTGAGTTTTGTTTTGAATGGGATGTGGTTAAGCCACTGTTGCTCTTCAAGACAAGGCATCTTATCC
This sequence comes from Hyla sarda, assembly GCF_029499605.1. Taxonomy (NCBI): domain Eukaryota; kingdom Metazoa; phylum Chordata; class Amphibia; order Anura; family Hylidae; genus Hyla; species Hyla sarda. The sequence goes on along the minus strand of NC_079189.1, from coordinate 291,991,008 downwards.
CTCAGAACAAGATAAGTCTGGACATGCCCCAAGTCTGGTCCTTATCTTCCTGTAGGTTGAAGCCTTGTGCTTAAAGGTTTTGACCCATTATTCTGCACTCAATACCCCATAATAAAGAAACTACATTTTGTGAATGTGAAAAAACTAAAATATTGCATGGACATAAGTATTCAGAACCTTTTATGAAGTACTTGGTTGAAGCACCTTTGGCAGCAATTATAGCCTCGTCTTGGGTATAATGTCACAAGTTTTGTAAACTTGGATTTAGGTATCTTCTGCATATGTTCTTAAAGGGGTACTCCACTGTTCAGCATTTGGAACAAACTTCCCAGAGCTGGGAGCTCGGGACTTAATAGCCCTACCCCTCATGACGACATAACCCCTTCAATGCAAGTCTATGGGAGGGGGCGTGACTTCATGAGGGGCAGGCTATACCATACAATCTTTCGATTGGTACACTGTTAATGCTATGGAATAGCATTGAACAGTGTTATCAGTGCTCAGCTGCTCAAGCCTGCCTGGGAGCTTCAGAGCACCTATTGGATGGCAAGGAGACAAGTAGGGGCTGTCCTCTTAGCTGATCAGGACATCAGTTATCAGCACGTTAACCCAGCATTTTTAGATGCTGCGACCAACTTTGATCATGGCATCTAAAGAGTTAATACTGGGCTTCAGCTCGATCGGTGATGCCTGGCATTAACCCTGGGTCCTGACAGCAGTCAGGACCCACAGGGTTTGAAGCATGCTAAGCTCGTGAGCATGCTTCAAACACTGGTAACTGGACCAGGGTTTACTTTCTGCATCCTTTTGTACCAGGATGCGAGGGCATACACATACGTCCTGTGTCCTGAACGGATTAAGGTTAAGAATGTCTGTACTTTGGTCAGTGTTGAGGAAAAACACCCCCACAGCATGATGCTGCCACCAACCTGCTTGACCTCAAGGGTATGTTCACATGGCAAGATTTGCAAAATTGTTCCTGAAGAGACATTGTGCAAACTTTCATTTTCTGCCAGTCCTAGAACAGTCCGGAAATTTCCATAGGCTGCAATGCATTTTCTTAGTGGATTCCACCAAAAGAATGAGCATGTTTTTAGTCTGTGCCATGCTCTTCTTAGTAAGTAGTAGTAGCTTGGTGGTGTACTAGCAATACCAATCACTTGGGAGTATTGAGTGCAGTACAGGATACAGTATCTTCAGAAGGATATATACTATATAAAGTAACCAAAAATATGGCAGTTTGGACTTGGGCATTTTTATTTTTATTATACAGATGCCATTGACTGTTGCCAAACTAAAAATGTTAATAAAACATTTACGCATGCAGCAATACCACATGTTTGGGGGGGGTGTTAATCCCCTTTTTTTTTGTTTTTTAAAGGAAAAAGGGTGTTTTGAAATTTTATTAGGGAAGGGGTTAAATCACATTGTCTTAACTTTTTTTTTTTTTTACACTATTTGTCCCCATAGGTAGACTATATAACATGCAATCATTAGATTGCATATACTGAACAATGCTATGCCATAGTATAACATTGGTCAGTATTATCAGTGCTCAATTGCTCCTGCCTGCCATGACTGACTGGAGCATCTGAGCACTGTGATCGGACACCTTGGAGGCAGGTTATGGCCTTCCCGCCTTCATCTCAGGTGATTGGGATTACTGTGGTGAAACCGTGGTGACCTGATCAGCCAGGATTGTTTTGTTTGTTTTCCCTTGATGAACTTTGAGGCATCTAAAGGCTTAATGGCAGGCATCACCTCGATCGGTGATGTCCGGCATTAGCTACAGGGCCTAGCGGCTGATAGCTGCTGTGACCATCCTGCTATGACGGGTGCTCTGCTCCAGTGCGCAGCATAGAAGGTGAATGGGACAAGGGTGCACATTTTTGTCCTTGAGGTTAAAGAAAGTTAAATACAGTCTTTTCTGAACACGTGTACAGAGGAAATATTTTATTTTTTGCCTGCACGGGTTAAAAAAAAAAATGGTTCTTGTCTTTGTTGAAACAGACAACAGTGGATTTGGCAGAAAGTCATATATAGATCTACCATTGCAACATAAAGGCTATATAACAGAGTTTAACTATTGGTGCACTAACAATGTTTTTTAAATCCATAGGTGCACATCAGATGAGTGAACTTCGAGTTATTGCTGTAAATGAGCTTTTAAGAATCTGGTTTGTGTAATTACTTTAATGGAGGAATCTTACTGAGCAGAAGACAGTGATATTGCGAATCTAGACGACAGAATCCAGATATATTTGCTGTTTCCAATAAAGTTTACTCAAAGTTCAAATTGTTTTTCCTTTAATACCTAAACATAGATTATTTCTTGTATTTGTGATTTTGAGCTGCAATAGGACCGGGGGGGGGGGGGGGGGGTGTGGTGTGGTGTGTGTTAAAGGTTCAGTTCCCCCGCTCTGGGGAACCGGCACAGGAGGTCCACTTACCATCGGTGGCAGAGGACGGCGGTGCGGTTCTACGGAGGCCGCTGTGGTGTTACCTGCGGCAGAGGACGGCGGTGCGGTTCTACGGAGGCCGCTGTGGTGTTACCTAGCAATATCTGGAGGTCTACAGTTGGAAGTTCTCTCCAAACAATAGCCCTCAAGATGTTGCAAAACCAACTTCCAGCATGCCCAGACAACTGTTTGGACATGCTGGGATTTGCAGTTTTGCAACAGCTGGAAGTCTACAGTCTGGCGATAACTGTGCAGTGGTCTCTAAACCGTGGCCCTTGATCTTGCAAAACTACAACTCCCAGCACACTCAAACAGCTGTCTTGGCACACTGGGAATTGTAGTTGCGTACCTCCAGCTGTTGCATAACTACATCTCCCAGCATGCCCTTAGACAATCAGTACATGCTGGGAGTTGTAGTTTTGAAACAGCTGGAGGTTTTGGTGAGTTTCCTGCTTCAAGTTTGATCTGTGACAAATTTTCCGCTGCAGTACAAATTCCTAGTGTGAAACTCACCATAAACTCCCGCCAGTGCTAATGTACCCTAAAAACACTACAATAACACATAGTGTAAGGGGGTGAATATGTAGTGTTTTACCCTTTATTGTCTCCCTCCAATAAAAATGAAAAACGTATCATACAGCAGTGTTTCCAAAATGGAGCCTCCAGCTTTTGCAAAACTCCCAGCATTTCTGGACAGCCACTGAGTGTCCAGGCATGCTGGGAGTTTAGCAACAGCTGGAGGCACCCTGTTTGGTAATCACTGGCGTAGAATATACCTATGTCCACCCCTATGCAATCCCTAATTTAGTCCTCAAATACACATGGCGCTCTCACTTTGGAGCCCTGTTGTATTTCAAGGAAACGGTTTAGGGCCACATATGGGGTATTTTGGTACTCGGGAGCAATTGCGCTACAATTTTTGGGAGGATTTTCCTCCTTTTACCTCTTATGAAAAGGAAAAGTTGGTTGTCACCAGCTTTTTAGTGGATAAATTCTTTTTTTTTTTACACTATGCTGGTGTTGGCCCATGCTTCTCATTTTCACAAGAGGTAAAAGGGGAAAAAAAGACCCCCAAAATTTGTAACACAATTTCTCCTGAGTACAGAAAAATGCTCTGGACATACAAGGCTCAGGAGTGAGCGCATTATGTACATTTGAGGCCTAAATTGGTTATTTGCACAGGGCAGGCTGATTTTACAGCAGTTCTTACATAAATGCAAAAAAATAAATACCCACGTGATCCAATTTCGAAAAACTACACCCCACACCGAACGTAACAAGGGGTATAGTGAGCCTTAACACCCCACAGATGTTTGACAAAGTTGGATGGGAAAATGAGAAACATCTTATTTTTTTTTATTAAAATGCTGGTGGCGTGTTAGGGGCACAGGACAAAGGGCATTATGTGAGGGGAACAAGATGGACTTTATTACTATGTTTGGCACAGAACAGGTCATAATTATGTGGGGGGCACAGGATGGGGCATTATTGCTATATGTGAAGGGCACAGTGTTTTGCCTACCACAACTATGGGGCCAACATTTAACGGGGCCTATCCAAATTATATGGAGCCCCCTATATAGTTTGGGTAGGACCCTCTGTTAGAGGGCACCAGTGTGAGCCTGGGGTAAAAGTGGAGTTGCACCAATCAGACTGCATTGATGGGCAGCGCATTCTGTATGTCTCTGGGCAAAGTTATTGCTGGTGTATTGTTTTTGTAGCACTGACTAATAGCAATTTGGAATTCCTAGGAAACAATATCAAAAAAGAGAAAAATTGACTAGGATATTCAAAGAACAGTAGACTTATGATTACTTTTTTTATACAGTACAAGGAAAGAGCTTTGTGTCTGATATGCCAGAATATAGTGTCTGTGTTCAAAGAATCCAATTTGCGTCGACATTATAAAACTCAACATAAAGATAAATATGATTGTTTGGTCGGAGAAGTGAGAAAAGATAAAATACTAAAACTGAAAAATACATTGACAACTCGGCAAAATCCTTCTGTGAAGCAGAAGCAGCTAAATATTTAATCACTGCGAGCAAGTTTTCAAGTTGGCAAGCTAATATCGTGCACTGGCAGACCATTTATGGAGGGAGAATTTGTTATTGCATTCTTTCTGTTACCAAAGAGATGTGTCCAGAGAAGGTTGATTTATTTAGTACAGTGGGTCTGTCAGGACCTACAATTACTCGGAGAATTGAAGAAATGGGAGACAATTTGCTCCAGCATTTGCAAATTTCAACCAGAGAACGTTGCTATTTTTCCTTGGCACTCGAAACAAATGATGTTCGTGATTCTGCACAACTTCAAATTTTTATTAGTGGGAAGAATGACCATTTCAATGTCATAGAAGAGCTTGCTGCACTGCAAAGCATCAAAGGAACAACTACAGTGAAGAATATCTATGAAAAGGTTTGCCAAACTGAATGGTTTGGAGCTGAACTGGGCTAAACTAGCCAGTGTGACAACTGATGGTGCTCCTAGCATAGTGGGGTCTAAGAAAGGAGTAATTGCTCGCATTAACCAAGAGATGGACAAACAACCATTCTCATCCAATAGCCATACACTACCTCATCCACCAACAAGCACTGTGTAGCAAATCACTGAAGTGGGACTCTTATGAAAATTGTGGTATCTTGTGTTACCTTCGTTAAAGCTCATGCACTAAACCACAGACAATTTCAGGAATTTCTGTCTGAGCTAAATGCTGACTATGAAGATGTTCTGTACCACATAGAAGTCTGTTGGCTGAGTCGAAGGAGAGTTTTGAAACATTTCTATGACATACTTCCACAGATTACAGCTTTTCTGCTTTCAAAAAACCAGAGCTTAATGATGGAGAATGGAAATGGCACCTTGCCTTTCTGACAGATGTAACAGAGTTACTCAACAGTTTCAATGTGCAACTTCAAGGAAAGGGGAAGCTCATCTGTGATATGCTATCACATGTCAAAGCATTTGAAGTAAAATTAGGCCTCCTCATCAAACAAGTGAAGGAGGAAATCTGCCATCTTCCCACCTCAAAACCTGTTAGCGGAAAATCCATTGGTTGCATTCCCGAACAAAACGTGTGGATTCACTGGAAAAATTGCAAAAGGCATTCTAAAGTAGATTTGAAGAATTTCATCTCCATGAACAGGACATACAGCTTTTCCATAGCCCATTTTCTATTGACATTGAAAATGTGGATACAATTTACCAAATGGTACTGGCTGAACTGCAAAATTGACTCTGAAAGACGCATTCAAGTCAAGCAGCCTTCATAATTTCTATGCATCTCTCCCCTCTGAGACATATCCTCATCTCAGGAACCATGCACTCAAAATGGCAACCATCTTTGGCAGCACTTATGTCTGTGAACAGACTTTTTCCAGAATGAAACATTTGAAATCTCCAATCATATCATATCTAGACTAACTGATGCACACTTGCATCAGTTGTTACGACTAGGGGTGCAATGAGCATTTACACCATGACTATAGTTAAAAAAAAATAATTCCTATGCACACTGCATATATCTTATTTTGAAGTGAACAAATAAAATGGGAACAAATACAATATTTAAAATGAAGAACAAGTAAAGGTAAATCAACAAACTTACCAATATTTCAATAGGAACTATGGGCCTGCTTTTGGCTAATGAGATGGTCAATGTTTGGTTCCATATTTGTCACTGCTAGTCGTAACAAGTGATGCAAGTGTGCATCAGCTAGTCTAGATCTTTTTTTTTTTAAACTATAGTCCAGCCCTCCAACGGACTGAGGGACAGAGAACTGGCCCCCTGTTTAAAAAGTTTGAGGACCCCTGATCTAGAGGAACCAGGAACTTCGAAAGTAGCTCCAGAAGTTTCCTTTCACCGTTGCCGACCTGCACCCAAAGTTTTCAGCTCTCATGCTGAATTTGAAGCCTTGCTGGAGTCTGCCTGGAAGCATCCTAACAAGCGGTTTCAAGAAACTAAGAAGGTTCAAGCGCAATTTCCCTTCGTCAAGGACCTTATTGCTCAGTGGACCTCTCCTCCAACAGTGGATCCACCAGTCTTCCACCTATCAAAAGCAACTACCCTGCCATTGGCAGATGCAGCTTCCTTCAAAGATCCCGTGGACAAGAGAGTAGAGACTCTGGCAAAACTCGCCTTTGAAGCAGCAGGCTCTTCCTTTCTTCCTGCGTTTGCTTCTGCCTGGGTGTCAAAAGCCCTTTCAGTCTGGGTTTTTCAACTCTGCCAGGGTATTCTTTCTGGATCCCCCACGGAGGAATTGGCTGGCTTAGCTCACCAACTCTCCAGGGCTGGAGACTTTTTGTGTTCTGCTTCCATGCAGTCGGCCCGTTGTGCGGCCTTTACCACAGGCAACCTGGTGGCTCTTCGTCGATCCATGTCCTCAAGGCCTGGGACGTGGATGCTGCTTCTAATCTCTGACGGAGCTTCCTTTTACAGGTTCTTGACTGTTTGGTAAGTGCCTAGATGAAATTATCTCAGAGGTGACAGGTGGTAAAAGTTCCTTGTTACCTCAAAATAAGGCTCGCAGTACCACTTCCCGTCAAAAGTCGACCTCCTTTCAGTCCTTCCAGGCGTTTGGTTCCAATAGGGGGTCCAGAGTCAGGGACGTTATATCCAACAGATACCGGATCGAGTTTGCATCTTTTCCAACGGATGGCTTTTTTCGTTCCCGGTCCCCCTCTCTGGCAAGGGCCTTTTGTGGTGCGCTCCAGTGCCTTCTCATTCAGGGAGTAATTGTCCCTGTTCCTCCCAAGGAGCGTTTTCTGGGTTTTTATTCCAACCTCTTCGTGGTCCCCAAGAAAGGGGGTTCCGTTCGCCCGATCCTGGATCTGAAGTGCCTTAACCAACATCTCCACCATTTCCGCATGGAGTCTCTCCGTTCGGTAGTGGCGTCCATAGATCAAGGAGAGTTTCTTTCCTCAGTGGACATCCGGGATGCCTACCTCTACATTCCAATTTTTCCAGGACATCAGCGGTATCTCCGCTTTGCAGTTCCAGAAGGCCATTTTCAGTTTGTGGCCCTTCCCTTCGGTCTGGCCACTGCTCCGAGGGGCTTCACCAAAGTCCAAGCACCTGTGAATGCCCTGTTACGGTCGAGGGGTGCCTCAGTGATTCTGTACCTGGACGACCTCCTGATCAAGGCTCCAACCAGGACCCAGAATCTGGAGAGTCTCCGTCTCACCCTTCAGGCCTTGTCTCGTTTCGGCTGGATGGTCAATCGGGACAAGTCCTACCTCGCTTCCATCCAGTCTCTAATTTTCCTGGGACTCCAGTTTGACCCGGTTTCCACCGGATTCGGCTTCCGCCAGTCAAGCGGCTGACTCTTCTCAGAAGTTCGGATGCTTCAGAACATTGTTCCAGTTTCCATTTGCTTTTCCATGGAGGTCCTGGGTCGGATGGTGGCGGCCATGGAGGGCGTTCCGTTTGCCCAGTTTCATTACCGTCCTCTTCAACTTGCGCTTCTATCCCTGTGGGACAGATCACCGTTATCTCTCGATCGCAGGATCATTCTTCCTCAGAGGTCTTGCCAGCCCCTTCTGTGGTGGCTTCATTCCCCCCTGCTTTTACAGGGGCACTCCTTTCTGCCCCTCCGTTGGCAAGTCGTCACAATGGATGACAGTCTTTTGGGCTGGGGAGGTGTTTTCAGGGACCGGACAGTCCAGGGCCTTTAGTCTCCCGAGATGCCCATTTCCCCATTAACATATTGGAACAGAGGGCAATCTATATTTGCCTGTGCCATTGGGAGATCCTTCTTCGGGACTGTCCTGTTCGTGTCCAGTCGAACAACTCCACTGCTGTGGCGTATATCAATCGCCAGGGCGGCACTCGCAGCATGGCGACGATGGCCGAAGTGTCCAACATTCTTCTCTGGGCGGAGCTCAGAGTTCCCGCCATCTCAGCAATTCACATTCTGGGAGTGAACAACTGGGAAGCGGACTTACTCAGCCGATCCTCAGCCGGACGCCGAGAGTGGTCTCTTCATCCCGAGGTGTTTGCAGAGATCTGCAACCTCTGGGGCACTCCGGACGTGGACTTAGTCGCGTCTCGCCACAACCAGAAGGTTCCTCACTTTGTGGCGAAGTCCCGGGATCACTTGGCTCTTTCCGTGGATGCCCTGGTGATCCCTTGGTCGGATTTTGCCCTACCCTATCTTTACCCTCCTCTTCCTCTGCTTCCTGGGGTCCTGAGGAAGCTCAAAGCAGAGAGCGTTCCTGCTGTTCTCTTGGCTTTGGACTGGCCCAGGAGGGCGTGGTCCGACTACTGGACAACGTGCCGCTGCGCCTCCCTCTTCGTCCAGGCCTTCTCTCTCAAGGTCCCCTATGCGACCCCAATTTACTGTCACTGCATTTGACGGCGTGGCGGTTGAGACCGCGGTTCTGAGGGCTCGAGGTTTCTCTTCCCAAGGCATTCATACTATGATCAGAGCACGCAAGCCCTCTTCTGCGAAGATTTACCACCGTAGTTGGCAGTTTTATTTTAGTTGGTGTGAATTCCACTCTTTTTCTCCAGTTACTTTCTCTCTCCCTCGACTTCTATCCTTTTTGCAGTCGGGGCTAGAACAACAGCTCTCAGCTCCCTTAAGGGTAAGGTCCCGGCCCTTTCCATTCTCTTTCAACGTACTCTAGCGTCCGATCCCCATATCTGGACTTTTCTTCAGGGAGTGGCCCACGCGGCCCCTCATTACAGATCCCCTACACCCCCTTGGGACTTGAACTTAGTTCTTGGTGCCCTGCAGGGTACTCCCTTCGAACCTCTCAGGGAGGTTCCTCTTCGCCTCCTTTCCTGGAAGGTGACGTTCCTTATTGCAATTACCTCTATCAGGAGAGTTTCAGAGCTGGCAGTTCTCTCTTGCCGTTCTCCCTTCCTGGTCATCCACCAGGACAAAGTTATTTTTTGTCTGGTTCCGTCCTTTTTACCTAAGGTTGTTTCTGTTTTTCATCTCAATGAGGACATCGTCCTCCTGTCCTTAAGTTCGGCTCTATCTCATCCCAAAGAACGTTTGCTCCACAAACTGGATGTGGTGAGGGCTGTTCGGACCTACCTCTCAGTCACTTCTTTTCGACAGTGTGACTCCTTTTTTGTTCTTACAGAAGGTCGCTGTAGAGGACAGCCTGCTTCAAAGGACACCATTTCTCAGTGGATCCGATCGGCTATTTCGGAAGCTTACTGCTGTTCAAATTGAACTGGTCCCTGAAAAATTCTGATTTTGAAATTTTCCAGAAAAATTGGAAAATTGATGCTAAACTTTGAAGTCCTCTAATGTCTTCAAAAATTAAAAACATTTCAACCTTATGATGCAAACATAAAGTCGACATATTGTATATGTGAATCAATATATAATTTATTTGGAATGTCCATTTACCTTTCAAGCAGAGAGTTTCAAAGTTAGAAAAATGCACAATTTTCATAACATTTTTGGATTTTTCACCAAGAAAGGATGCAAGTAACGACAAAAAATTACCACTATGTTAAAGTAGAATATGTCATGAAAAATTTATTTCGGAATCAGAATGATAGGTAAAAGCATCCCAGAGTTATTAATATATAAAGTGACAGTGGTCAGATTTGCCAAAAAGGGCTGCGTCCTTTAGGGGTTAATAAAGTACAGTGGTCCCTCAAAATACGATGGTAATTAGTTTCAAACGACCCATCGTTTGCGAATCCATCGTATGTTGAGGGATTCGTGCAATGTAAAATATAGGAAGTTACAGAACCACTATATGACAGATAGTGTTGCTCACGAATATTCGCAATGCAAATTTTATTGGCGAATATCGCATATTTTTTTTTTTTTCACAGTACACATCACAGTGATCACCCCTCTCTGCTTCCAGCTTGTGTGGTGTAAAGAAGGCTCTAATACTACTGTGTGAGACTGGCGTGCGAATTTTATGCAAATTTTTGTATATGCTAATTTTCGCATATGTTAATTTTAGAATATTACGAATATGCGAATATATGACGAATATTCGTCCATATATTTGCTAATATTCACAAATTCAAATATGGCCTATGCCACTCAACACTAATGACAGAAAGCTTAGAATAAATGCTAGGAGCATGTGCATAAAACCCCTATATAACTGTACGCATAGAATAATGATAGGAACGTGTGCACAAAACAACTATATAACCGTACGCGAGGAATAAATCATGGGAACGTATGCACAAAACTATATCCCTGTATGCATGGAATAGATTATACTAGCATGTGCACAGAACAACCATAAAACTGTATGCGTAGAATAAATTATAGGAACCTGTGCACAGAACAACTATATAACTTTTTCTTCCCCCAAACATGTATACAGTATGAAATGCTACGAGCTTGTACAGTATAAAATGCTACGACTGTGTTTACAGTGTAAATGCTACGACCGTGTGTACAGTATAAATCCTACGACCGTGTGTACAGTATAATCCTACGACCGTGTGTACAGTATAAATCCTACGAGCGTGTGTACAGTATAACTCCTACGAGCGTGTGTACAGTATGAATGCAACGAGCGTATGTACAGCATAAATGCCACGAGCGTGTATACAGCATAAATGCTACCAGCGTGACAAAAACGCCCATAGCGACCTAAGATTAACCTAACCTTACTGCACAACCAAAAACCGAAGACCGCACCACGACGGTAAGACTACTAAAATATATTGATACATTACATATGTAAGTATACACACACACATACACGAACATATATATACCCATATATACACATAAATATATATTTATGGTCAGGGCCTTTCAGTGCGTATGGAACGTACGCCTACCTAACCTAACATACCATGATGTAATTTTAACACTACTTCCTATCCTGTAACAAGAATACCAGACATAACCTACCTTAGGCTGGGTCCACACTACGTTTTGTCCCATACGGGAGCGCATACGGCAGGGGGGAGCTAAAAGCTCGCGCTCCCGTATGTTACCGTATGCTCTCCCGTATGTCATTCATTTCAATGAGCCGACCGGAGTGAAACGTTCGGTCCGGTCAGCTCATTTTTGCGCCGTATGCGCTTTTACAACCGGACCTAAAACCGTGGTTGACCACAGTTTTAGGTCCGGTTGTAAAAGCGCATACGGCGCAAAAATGAGCCGACCGGACCGAACGTTTCACTCCGGTCGGCTCATTGAAATGAATGACATACGGGAGCGCATACGGTAACATACGGGAGCGCGAGCTTTTAGCTCCCCCCTGCCGTATGCGCTCCCGTATGGGACAAAACGTAGTGTGGACCCAGCCTTACCCAATCTGCGGCAGAGGTGTGCCCGGGCCGCCGTCGGGGGTACACCTTAAGAGGGCATACCCTGAATGAGGCTGAAGGAAGACTTGAAAAAAGAGGGAGGGCTGATGGGTGGGACAGCGTGACGTCCAACGTGCACCTGAGCCTGCACATACTGGTATTTATACCACCCAGGCCCCTCCCATAAACCCAGGTTGTCATTCAACCTTTAACATATGGTCAGGGCCTTTCAGTGCATATGGAATGTACGCCTACCTAACCTAACATACCATGATGTAACTTTAACACTACTTCCTATCCTGTAACAAGAATACCAGACATAACCTACCTTACCTAATCTGCGGCAGAGGTGTGCCCGGGCCATCGTCGGGGGTACACCTTAAGAGTGCAAAAACAGCATGCCTAGGGGAGTAGTATATAATATGCCCTTAAGTGATACCAGAGCCTGAGCTGCCGGCCCAGCCTTCAGGCCATGGTCCCAACCCCCTCAGCGAGTATCCATTAGTACTGCGGACATCCCTATAATGACATTTACCTCACCAGAAGCTATAGCTACCATCTAGACACCACGTGCATATTTGCCACCTGAACTTGCTGAATGGACTGACCAAACAGCTCCCTATCCTACTGTACCTCATGACCCACTCTCAGTAAAACCTAGTATGCAGTTTCCAGGATTATGGGCCAAACCTGACAAACCGTAGGGCAACCGTAGAAAGAAACCCAAGTGGCATGAGACATGGAACATTACAGACGCATACTGCCGATACAACAAACTATTCCCTAAATCAACAACCATAACTATGGGAGAAAACAACTAACTGAACCATGTTACCATGTGAGAATATGTCACCTGTAAATGATCACTTTAATGCCGGTATGGCAGTCGTATCCTGCAAACGTCTCAGAACATACGACTATGCAGTGCATCCCACCTGAGAACGTGACAGGCATAACAGGTATACAGCTGCCTATGTGTAGTGATGTTATTGCTCTGAAAACGTGTCAGCAACAATAACAATGTAGTATATCCCCCTGAGAACGTGTCAGGCATGTCAGGTATATACTCCTCTATGTGTCCTGCTGCTATTGCTCAGGAAAACGTGTCCGAAACAATAGCCCAAATGATGTATTCCCCTGCAGATGTGGCAGGCAGGCTGAGAATATCCACAACCTGTGAACGTGACATGATCCAAAATGGTTGATAATGCGCCTATGTGCATGATGGATATGACCATTATGTGTAAGATTCGTGCACTGTGATTACCTTGAAAGAATACCACAAAGCGGAGACTAATGAAACCTGACTTAATGCCAGACTCAATGCTAACGGTGCCTACATAACCAAGCTTTGAGAACCCATACATGATGATCATACGTGCCTATCCTAACTAATAATACCATACCTATGAATCATAGCTGCGGTGTAACTGATCAACTCCAAAGCTGAGTAACTCGTACTAAGACCACTTACCAAGCTAACACCCCGACAAAGCTAAACCAAATGCTGCATGTAACGAGTGAAAAAGTTGATGCAAGCCCACAACTAGAGTGACAACCTATCAACACCGAAAACCGAGAACTAGAAGAAACTAGTGCATATTCCCTACTAATTTACCTGCGAGGCCCTGACTTCCATGTGACACTAGTGTAACCATGCTAACTCATGGGGTAAACATGATAGCATAACTCGCCAAAATCATGATAACTAACACCACTAATGCTAAAATTGAGAAGACATTAGCGAATGAGTATGGAGTGACCTGCTAGGTACCCAAAACGTGTGAGAAAATAAGCACTATGCCTAGCACGTAGTGTCATACCCGCATCAATGACGTAAGCGTGTGACTACCGTATGCAAAGTAAGATAGCTTGAAGTAGAAACCTATAACGGTGGTATGGTAACGTAACCTGACCTATTCATAAACGTAGACTCAGGACTAAGGTAACCTGCTTAAAATAAATGTACGTGTATGGAGACATTTACTGGGTACCCGAAACGAATGGGCAGATAAGCATCGCGTCATGCAAGTAGTAACGTATACGAAGAATGCTCGAACTTATGTAGCGCATGTGCCGTAGTCAATGCTATGGTAATAAGCAAAATGACGTAGGTATGCGTTCCCTTATTATGGCAACAAGACTCAGTAACACATGTCTAAACACAATTACCATAGACATCTATGCTTACCACAGTGTGAAAACATGATCCAGTTATACTATAGCCCGATAAGCGTGTAATACCGTATGGAAGCCTACGGGTGTATGTGTAAGCTATATGGAAATTGATCGCATTAATCGTATATAACACCACGTGTTATGCCGTATAGACACATAAGCGTATAATAACGTCTGGAAACCTGAGCGTATACCACGTATGGAACATAAGCGTGTTGTACCATATGGTGAACAATAGTATGACATGCCATATGGAAATATGAATTAAATATTGTAAGGAAACATAAACGTTTTAACCCGTTTGGAAACATAAATGTCACACCATGCAGTCCAATGTACATCCTGTTCAATGTATGCAATCCTTGAACAACAGTTTGAGGGTGCATATTGTTGTGCGAGATGTGTGCTAGTTGTCCGTTTGGAAGCCCAGATCCTGCATCTAGAGGGGCGACTGGCAACAATGAGAAGCATTAACAACATGGAGAGGAGTCTCCTGCTCACTGAGCAGGCACTCTCGGGAGTAGAGGTGGGGGAGGACAGTGGGACGGAGTTGCAGGACAGTCAGGCAGTTAGCTGGGTTACAGTTAGAAAGAGGGGTAGGGGAAAAAGTGTCAGGGATGCTAGTCCTGAACTGGCACACCCCAACAAGTTTGCCCGCTTGGCAGATGAGGGGGATGCCATTACAGAGCTAGGAGAACTGCAGCAGGATACCACCTCTGACCGCCAGGGGGGTGTCTGCTCCAGTAAGGAGGGAGGGAGGAGTACAGGGCAGGCCAGACAGGTACTAGTGGTGGGGGACTCAATTATTAGGGGGACAGACAGGGCAATCTGTCACAAAGACCGGGATCGCCGAACAGTGTGTTGTCTGCCTGGTTAACGAGTTCGGCACATCGCGGATCGGGTTGACAGGTTGTTGGGCGGGGCTGGAGAGGACCCAGCAGTCATGGTACATATTGGCACCAATGACAAAGTAAGAGGTAGGTGGAGTGTCCTTAAAAATGATTTCAGTGACTTAGGCCGCAAGCTTAAGGCAAGGACCTCCAAGGTAGTCTTTTCTGAAATACTACCAGTACCACGAGCCGCACCAGAGAGGCAGCGGGAGATCAGGGAGGTAAACAAGTGGCTCAGAAGCTGGTGTAGGAAGGAAGGGTTTGGGTTCATGGAGAACTGGGCTGACTTCGCTGTCGGTTACCGGCTCTACCGTAGGGACGGGCTGCACCTCAATGGGGAGGGTGCAGCTTTGCTTGGGGAGAAGATGGCTAGAAGGGTGGAGGAGTGTTTAAACTAGGGACTTGGGGGGAGGGAACCTACAGCAAAGAGGGGGAAGATAGTGTAGATAGAGAGGTGGGAATTATAAATGTACCTGGGGGTGGAGCGGAGGGAGGGGTTAGAATAGTTAATAGGAATAAGCTTCATAGGAAAATAAAACTTACACCCTTGAATCCCATTAACCCCAATAACATAAAGGATGGAAATGTAAAGTGTATGTTCACAAATGCCAGAAGCCTAGCAAATAAAATGGGGGAGCTTGAGGCCTTGATACTGGAGGAACATATTGATATAGTTGGGGTCACTGAGACATGGCTGGACTCCTCGCATGACTGGGCTGTCAATCTGCAGGGGTTTACATTGTTTCGCAAGGATAGAATGAACAGAAAAGGTGGTGGAGTCTGTCTGTATGTAAGAAGTGGTATGAAAGTCAGTGTGAACGATGCCATAGTGTGTGATGATTCTGAGGAGGTGGAATCACTGTGGGTAGAATTACAAAAGGAGGGAAATACTGAAAAAATAATATTTGGGGTAATCTACAGACCCCCTAATATCACTGAAGAGATAGAAGTTCAGCTTCATAAACAAATAGAGAGGGCCGCCCGGGCAGGTACAGTGGTAATAATGGGAGATTTTAACTATCCAGATATAGATTGGGGTCCGGGGTTGGCTAAAACTACAAAGGGGCGACAATTCCTAAATTTATTGCAGGATAATTTTATGGGCCAGTTTGTGGAGGACCCAACAAGAAGTGATGCCTTGTTGGATCTGATCATTTCCAACAACGCAGAGCTGGTTGGTAATGTAACTGTGCGGGAAAACCTTGGGAATAGCGACCACAATATAGTTACTTTTGACTTAAAATGTAGAAAACAAAGACAGGCGGGGAAGGCAAAAACATATAACTTTAAAAAGGCAAATTTCCCTGGGCTGAGATCTGCACTACAGGACATAGACTGGGGGGAGGTGTTGTCAAATACTGATACAGAAGGTAAATGGGACATCTTTAAATCAACTCTAAATAACTATACAGCTAAATATATACCAAAGGGGAACAAATATAAACGATTAAAACTAAATCCTACATGGCTGACACATGATGTTAAAAGAGCAATAAACAACAAAAAAATAGCCTTCAAAAATTACAAATCTGATGGGTCAGCTATAACATTTAAACAGTACAAGGAGCTTAATAAAATCTGTAAAAATGTAATAAAAATAGCAAAAATTCAAAATGAGAGACAGGTGGCCAAAGAAAGCAAAACTAATCCTAAATATTTTTTTAGACATATAAATGCAAAAAAAACAAGGACAGAGCATGTAGGACCCCTTAATAGTGATAATGGGGAGGTTGTCACAGGCGATCAAGAGAAGGCGGAGCTACTGAATGGGTTCTTTAGTTCTGTATACACTATGGAAGAAGGAGCTGACATTGGCCAGGTCAGTGCTGGTAACACATCATGTAATGTACTGAACTGGCTTAATGTAGATATGGTACAAGGTAAGTTAAGTGATATAAATGTAAGCAAATCCCCAGGACCGGATGGACTACACCCAAGAGTTCTTAGAGAGGTAAGTTCAGTAATATCTGTACCCCTGTTCATGATATTTAGAGATTCTCTGGTGTCTGGTATTGTGCCAAGGGACTGGCGCAAGGCGAATGTGGTGCCAATCTTCAAAAAGGGCTCTAGGTCATCGCCAGGCAATTATAGACCGGTAAGTCTAACGTGCATTGTGGGTAAATTGTTTGAAGGACTTATAAGGGATTACATACAGGAATACATAGGGGATAATTGTATTATAAGTGATAGCCAGCATGGGTTTACTAAGGATAGAAGTTGTCAAACCAATCTAATTTGCTTTTATGAAGAGGTGAGTAGAAGCCTTGACAGAGGAATGGCTGTGGATATAGTGTTTCTGGATTTTGCTAAAGCATTTGATACTGTCCCTCACAGACGTCTGACAGGTAAGTTAAGGTCTTTGGGTTTGGAAATTTTAGTTTGTAACTGGATTGAACACTGGCTCATGGATCGTACCCAGAGAGTGGTGGTCAATGATTCGTACTCTGATTGGTCCCCGGTTATTAGTGGTGTACCCCAAGGTTCTGTACTGGGCCCGCTGTTGTTTAATTTATTTATTAATGATATAGAGGATGGTATTAACAGCTCTGTTTCTATCTTTGCAGATGACACCAAGCTTTGTAGCACAGTACAGTCTATAGAGGATGTGCATAAGTTACAAGATGACTTGGATAGACTAAGTGTCTGGACATCCACTTGGCAAATGAGGTTCAATGTGGATAAATGTAAAGTTATGCATCTGGGTACTAATAACCTGCATGCGTCGTATGTCTTAGGGGGGATTAAACTGTCAGAGTCACTGGTAGAGAAGGATCTGGGTGTACTTGTAGATCACAGACTACAGAATAGCATGCAATGTCAGGCTGCTGCTTCCAAAGCCGGCAGGATATTGTCATGTATCAAAAGAGGCATGGACTCAAGGGACAGGGACATAATACTCCCCCTTTATAAAGCATTGGTACGGCCTTACCTGGAATATGCTGTTCAGTTTTGGGCACCTGTCCATAAAAGGGACACTGCGGAGTTGGAAAGGGTGCAGAGACGCGCGACTAAACTAATATGGGGAATGGAACATCTTAGCTATGAGGAGCGATTAAAGGAGTTACAATTGTTTAGTCTTGAGAAGAGACGTTTAAGGGGGGATATGATAAACGTATATAAGTATATTAATGGCCCATACAAAAAATATGGAGAAAAACTGTTCCAGGTTAAACCCCCCCAAAGGACGAGGGGGCACTCCCTCCGTCTGGAGAAGAAAAAGTTTAGTCTCAAGGGGCGACACGCCTTCTTTACCATGAGAACTGTGAACTTATGGAACAGTCTACCTCAGGAACTGGTCACAGCAGGAACAATTAACAGCTTTAAAACAGGATTAGATACATTCCTGGAACAAAATAAGATTAATGCTTATGAAGAAATATAAAATCTCATCCCTTCCTCAATATCGCGCCGCACCCCTACCCCTTAATTCCCTGGTTGAACTTGATGGACATATGTCTTTTTTCGACCGTACTAACTATGTAACTATGTAACTATGTAACCATATAAAACATAATCGTGTTATCCTGTATGGAAACTGAGCGTGTAAACTGAATGGAACATACAAGTGTGTATACTGTGTGATAATTACCAGCATACACACCGAATGGTAAAACACCAGCGTGCACCCCGTATGCCAACCACAGGCGGGCACACCGTACGGAAAATACAGGCATGCACGCCGTATAGTAGACGCCAGTGCGCACACCTCCGGCATGCACACTGTATGGTAACCACCAGCGTGCATACAGTATGGAAAAATGCGATCGGTGTATACTGTACGGAAAATGCCATCGTGTATACTGTAAGGAAAATGCAATCATGTATACTGTACCGAAAATGCAATCATGTATGCTGTACGGACAATACAATCGTGCCTACTGTACAGAAAATACAATCGTGTATACTGTATGGAAAATGCAATTGTGTATACTGTACAGACAATACAATAGTGTATCCTGTACAGAAAATACAATTGTGTATACTGTATAGAAAATACAAACGTATATACTATATAGAAAAGCAAGTGTGTATACTGTACTGGAAATACGAGCGTGTATACTGTACTGGAAATACGAGCGTGTATACTGTATGAAAATATAAGCATGTATACTGTACTGGAAATACAAGCGTGTATACTGTACTGGAAATACGAGCATGTACACTGTATGAAAATGTAAGCGTGTATACTGTGCGAAAATACAAGCGTGTGTACCGTATGAAAACACCAGCGTGAATATTATATGAAAAAACACGAGCGTGTATATCGTAAGAAAACCCAAGCGTTCAATCTATATGGAAAATGCAAGCGTGCCTACCATACGGAAAATACAAGCGTGTATACTATATGAAAAATACAAGCGCATACACTGTGTGAATATACAATCGCATATTCTGTATGCAAATACAATCACATGTTCTATATGAAAAAACAAGCGTGTATACTGTATGCAAATACAAGCATATATACTGTATCCAAAAACAAGCGTGCATTCTACCTGGACGATACAAGCGCCTATACTGTAGGAAAACACAGCGTATATACTGTATGAAAATCCAAGCGTGTATACTGTACGAAAATCCAAGCGTGTTCTACTGTATACAAGCGTGTCAAACTGTATAAAAATACACACGTGTGACACTGTATGAAAATACAAGCGTGTCATACTGTATGAAAATACGAGCGTGTCATATTGTATGAAAAAACAAGCGTGTCATACTGTATGAAAATACAAGCGTGTCATACCGTATGGAAATTCAAGCGTGTCAAACTGCATGAAAATACAAGTGTGTCATACTGCATGAAAATACAAGCGTGTCATACTGCATGAAAATACAAGTGTGTCAAACTGTATGAAAATACAAGCGTGTCATACCGTATGGAAATACAAGCGTGTCAAACTGCATGAAAATACAAGCGTGTCATACTGCATGAAAAGACAAGTGTGTCAAACTATGAAAATACGAGCGTGTCATACTGTATGAAAATATAAGCGTGTTATACTGTAAGGACAATACGAGCGTGTATACTGTATGGACAATACAAGCGTGTATACTGTATGGACAATACAAGCGTGTATACTGTATGGAAAATACAAGCGTGTATACTGTATGGAAAATACAAGCGTGTATACTGTATGGAAAATACAAGCATGTATACTGTATGGAAAAAACAAGCGTGTATACTGTATGGAAAATACAAGCATGTATACTGTATGGAAAATACAAACGTATTCTGCTGTATGGAGATACAGGCTTGTAATGCTGTATGAATATACAAGCGTGTTCTACTGTATGAAGATACAAGTGTTCTACAGAATGGAACATACCAGCGTGTAATACTGTGTGGTAAATACTGGCGTGTATACTGCATGGCAAATACCAGCGTGAATATTGTATAATAAATGCCAGCGTGTATACTGTATGGTAAATGCAAGTGTGCATACTGTATGGTAAATACCAGCGTTCATACCACATGGGAAAACCAGCGTATACACTGTATGGTAAGAACCAGCGTGTATACTGTATAATGAATACCAACGTGTATACTGTATGGTAAATACAAGCGTGCACACTGTACAGCAAACACAAGCGTGTACACTGTACAGTAAATACAAACGTGCACACCGCACGGTAAATACAAGCGTGCACACTCACAGTAAATACAAGCGTGTACACTGTATGGTAAATTCAAGCGTGTATACTGTATGGTAAATAGAAGCGTGTATACTTTATGGAAAATACAAGCCTGTATACTGTATGGTAAATGCAAGTGTGTACACTGTATGGTAAATGCAAGTGTGTACTGTATGGAAAATACAAGTGTATACTGAATGAAAATATATACGTGTATACTGTATGGTAACGTGTAACACAACCCAAGCGTGTCAAACTAACCAGAAACATAAGGGTGTACTGTACGGAAACTTGTTCATGTCGCTTTCAGCGTATTAATCCGTTTGGGAAGCTAAGAGTGTTAACTTATGAATATTAAACGTGACCCTACAGAAAGAAACAAAACAAATGAACAAATGCGTAGAATAATTGCATGTAGACCACAGAGGACACGCTGGCACACTCATGGCGCATGTTAGCCGGAAAACCTATCCCCGTAAGTCCCAGCCTCACCCCCCAAACTACTACTATATCCACCACCTGTACTAATAATATTGGCTGAAATAAGCCTGATGAATTGGTGGCCCAGCTGTACCTGGAAGCGCAATTGTGCCAGAGTGTCAAATCAAGGGGGCGGAACGACTCAATAACAGGGTTTGCTGGGCTCAGTAGTGCTTTGTGCACCAGTGCATGGTACATCATACACTGATTTAGCGCCTATGAAGCACTGCTGCTGCCCAGAATATGTTGCCCCCCCTGCTTAGCCCTCTGACCTCCCTGCTCCTGCGTCCTGCTGAACGGAGCAGAGCTAGTGACAAGCCAACCGGGTACCTGTGAGTGGCCTGCACCTGCGGGCCGGAACCGAAAGCGCGATGGCCGAAAGGGGGGGGGGGAGTGGGCATGCAGCAGCTCCCACAGCCCATGCCCCAATGCTCCGTAGAGGAGCATTCCAGACACCGTAGAAGAAACCAAGAACTGCCAATAGGGGTCGCCACCAGTCCACCCCTCCCCCCGAAGACAGCCAGCTGCAGTGCTCTGCTGGTGTATGGAGAGCTGGAGGGAAAACAGCTGACCCGTATAACAGTACTAACCACCACTATCATTGCGGGCAGAGCCCGTCTACCTGCATCTGACCCCCGTAGCGTGTAACACCTCTTCTGCGCATCCTCTCCACCGACAGCCACTTGGCGGGAGATTCAATCCGTGTGGCTGCCGGACAAGGCCACACCCGCCGACAGCGTGACATCCAACGTGCACCTGAGCCTGCACGCACTGGTATTTATACCACCCAGGCCCCTCCCATAAACCCAGGTTCCCTTACGTCCTAACCAGTAGCACAGATGGGGTATTCTACCCCCCGCGAACTGGTAGGACAGATGGAATTTTTATTGATTAATAAACTAATTAACAAACCACACCCACAATACCCTGTATAAAGGAGGGGTCACCCTCTGTCCCCTTGTGTTTTTTTCTGTCCTCCCGGACAGTGGGACAGATGGTGACCCTCCGTGCTTAGGAGGTGTTCTCTCTTTTTTTTACTGCCAGTTACTGGCTCCCCTTGAACAGCCTTCTGCGGCTGTGGGGAAAAAATCTATAGTTAGCTCTGCTCACCTTCGGGCAGGCTCTCTCCTTGGCTATCCCTCTGATGCCGACCTGGCTCTGAGGTTCCGCCCACCTATGTGCGGCTAAGCCCCGCATCTCGGGCCGGCGGAAGTGACGTCAGCGGCGTCTTACGTCACTTCCCCTCCTTTCAAAAAAAAAAAAAAAGGGGCATGAGAGAAAAGAACAACTTTTCCTATGTAGATATCGTTTCCCCAGGCGGGGGGATCTCTCTCTCACAGACACTTTTTAGATAATTACATTTTGTTATTAGAATAAACTATTTTCAGGTTGCTCCGCCCTAGTGGGCAGAGCTTCCTTTAGGCGCCAATTTTGAAGGGTATTTAATCCCTTCCAGAGTGCAGCTCAGTCTCCTTGAGCTCAGATGCTTTGGCTTGTCCACGTATCTGTCTTTTGAGATTGTGATCTTAGGCCTGTACTGTCCTTGTGGAAAGTACTGTGACTTATTTTTCACTCGCGCTTTTGCTGCTTTTCGGTAGTCTTCTTTGCTTTAGATTTTATGAGTATTTTTTTCTCTGAGCTTGCTTAATAATAATATCAATATCTTCCTCAGATTATGTCTACGGAAGGCTCCGCTGACCGTGAAGGTCCTGGGAAAAGGACCTCCAAGCGGAAACACCTCGCTTGCCACGATTGTAGTGTTCCGCTAGAAGATTCTTATGAATTTTCTAGATGTCCACCTTGTAGGGCCAAGACTCTACCCTCCCATCTGGCGGAACCTACTGTGCAAGATATGTATGTGTGGGTTTCCACGAATATGTCTGCTATGCATGCATCCATTGAGGAATTAAAGCAAGCTGTTGCTCAGAAACGTCCCAGACCGGCCTCTCCCCCTAGAATGGATGTATCTATGGGACCGGATAAAGAAGATCCTACATCATCCTCTTCCGATGAGGAAGAGACCATCTCTTATTTTTTTCCGCTGGAAAAAACCCAGCGACTTTTGAGATCCATCAGGTCGGGGGACCAGGATGTTGATCCCGGGGAAGCTTCCTCCTCCGCCTCTAAGGGGCCTAGGGCCTTTAAAGCGGACGAGACCCTATTGTCTGTACTTAAGACAGAATGGAAAAAGCCTGAAAAAGGCCTGGTCTTGTCCAAACGTTTCAAGACCATGTTTCCCATTAGGGAAGATCAGCTGGCCTCATGGGGCTCTGTTCCCAAAGTGGACATAGCGGTTGCTAAAATGTCCAAGAGAACCTTGGTTCCTTCAGAGGATGGGTCTTCCCTCCAGGATCCAATGGACAGAAAAGCTGATTGCGCTTTTAGGCGCTCGTACTCGACAGCAGCTGCTTCAGCTTCAGTCTCTATTGCCAGTTCAGAAGTGGCAAACTTCCTGAAGACTCTCCTCTCCTCCATTCAGGCGGATTTAGACCAGGGGGTCCCTAGAGACGAAATTTTGGCCTCCTTCAAAACGGCCAATCTGGCCATGGATTTTCTTTGCGATGCTGCTATCCAGCAGCTAAAACTGGCTTCTAAAACTATGGCCTTGTCTTCCGCCGGACGTCGTCCTCTCTGGTTAAAGCCGTGGAAGGCTGACAACTCCTCCAAGCATACTCTTTGTAGTATGCCCTATGAACCCGGCATTTTGTTTGGTAAAGAGTTGGACCGCATAATGGAGGGCCTGTCTGACAAAAAGGGAAAGTCCCTTCCTCAGCAGTCCTTTCGCGGTCGGGGCAGGCGTTTTGGGGACAGATCAGCTGCCCAACCTAGACCCCAGAAGGAGTGGGGTAATCAACGCCGGGGCGGTAAGCGCTCCCGTGGTCCCAAGGAGAGAAGACTCTGACTATGGGCTTCTAGGAAGCTCTGGGTTCCCTGCCGGGTTGACCATTCCAGTTTCCCATCCTGCCCCCCATATTCCTGTAGGCGGCCGCCTACATCATTTTTTAGATGCTTGGACTCTACTTATTCAGGATCCTTGGGTCCTGAGAATAATTTCAGTTGGTTATTCAATAGATCTTGTATCAATTCCTCCTTCCCGGTATGTGCAAACAAGAGTTCTTCCCCCAGTCAAGCAGTTGGTTCTAGAGTCTTACATTCTGGAGTATATCCAGAAAGGTGCCCTGGAGGAAGTTCCTACACCGGATTTGGGGGCAGGGATCTATTCCCCAGTCTTCCTTGTTCCCAAGCTAACGAGAGACTGGCGGATGATTATAGATCTAAGATTTTTCAATCAGTTTGTAAAGCACAAACGCTTTCGCATGGAAACCATTCAGTCTGTGGTCAACCTTATCAGGCCAGGAGATTACCTGGCCACCCTGGACTTAAAGGATGCTTACCTCCATATCCTTATTCATCCTGCATCCAGGAAGTATTTAAGGATCGCTGTTCAGGTAGGGGGAGTTCTAAAACACCTCCAGTTTGTAGCCCTCCCGTTTGGGATCTCTTCTGCCCCTCACACATTTACCAAGGTTGTGGTGGCAGTGGTAGCTGCTTTAAGGCTCCAGGGGCTCAGCATTGTTCCCTACCTAGACGATTGGCTCCTCAGAGCTCCATCTCAAACGATCCTGTCCCAACATCTCCAGCTAGCCGTATCCTTCCTTCATCAGTTGGGTTGGATAGTCAATTGGGCCAAGTCCAATTTCCTCCCGACAACATCAGGGAGGTTCCTTGGTTTCATAGTCGATACAATCTCAATGACACTCTACCTCACTCCCGAGAGAAAACTCTGGGTTCAAGAATCGGCTCAACATCTTTTAATATCCCGGAAAGTGTCCATTCGCACTCTCATGCGGATGTTGGGACTTATGTCCGCTACCGCAGATGCGGTACCTTGGGCTCTTTGGCATCTTCGCCCTCTCCAAGCAGAGGTTCTTGCCATTTGGAATCACCGGCCATCCGGCCTGAACAGGTGTCACTCCCTGTCTTGCGCAACCCGTTCTTCTCTGAGGTGGTGGTCTCACCTAGAGGACGGCCGGTCCCTGATCCAACCCTCTTGGATCATACTTACTACCGACGCATCCCTTGTGGGTTGGGGAGCGCATCTTCAGGATCTGACAGTGCAAGGTGCATGGTCTCCTCAGGACAAACTATTAACCTCCAATCTCCTGGAGATTCGTGCAATCAAGCTAGCATTGCTGCACTTTGCTTCTGTCCTCCAAGGGAAAGCTGTTAAGATCCAATCCGACAGCATGACGGCTGTGATGTACATCAACAAGCAGGGAGGCACTCGGTCAAAAAACCTCCTCAGAGAGGTGGGTCTGATCTTGGATTGGGCAGAAAGGAACCTCACCCACCTGTCCGCGGTTCATATTCGAGGATCCCTCAATATGATAGCCGACCGCCTGAGCAGAGGACTCCGAACCGCAGAATGGTCTCTCCACCCAGTCATATTCAGAGAGATAACGCTCAGGTGGGGTGTGCCAGAGATAGACCTCATGGCAACGAGGTTCAACTCCAAGTTGGAGAGGTTCTGTTCCCTTTACAGGGAAGACAACCCGGTGGCAATAGATGCTTTCTCAATCCCGTGGAGGTTCAGGCTGGTCTACATCTACCCTCCAATTTCCTTTATCCCAAGGGTATTGATGAAGATCAGGCAAGACCAAGCATCCGTCATAGCCATAATCCCATTTTGGCCCAAGAGAGCTTGGTTCACCCAACTCTTTCAGATGAGTCAGGGACAATTTTGGAGGCTTCCCCCAGAGCAAGCATTAGTGTCGGGGGACACGCACAGCTGCTCGAATCTTCAGATGTTCAACCTGACAGCCTGGAGGTTGATCAGTCCCTTCCACATTTAGAAGGGCTTTCCAGTGCGGTCTTGAAAACACTCTCACACTCCAGAGCGGAGTCAACCAATAAAACATACAAAAGAATCTGGACAATTTTCCAATCTTGGTGCTCCAAGAAGCAAGTTGGAAGAGATATAGCTGCTCCTACCATTCTCAGCTTTCTCCAAGATGGACTAGACAAGAATTTGTCTCCTTCTACTCTCAAGGTCCAAGTTTCGGCCATTTCTGCTTACATTAATAAGCCTTTATCTCAAGACCCACTGATCAAAACATTCTTGAGAGGGGCCTCAAGGTTGAAACCTACAATTATACAACCAGTTCCCACTTGGGATTTATCAGTCGTACTCAAGGGACTGTCATCTCCTCCCTTTGAGCCTATGGAGGACGTGGACATGAAGTTTGTTACCATTAAAACAACATTTTTACTGGCTATAACATCTGCCAAGAGAATTGGTGAATTACAAGCGCTCTCTGCGTTTGAACCCTATACAAAATTCTTGCCAGATAGGGTACTATTGAGATTTATTCCATCCTTTATCCCTAAAGTACCATCCTTCCAGAACATAAATCAAATAATTTCTCTTCCAGTCCTAGCTCCACGTCCATCCACTGACGAAGAAAGAGGCCTGCATTGCCTCGATATTTCGAGATGTCTCCGGATCTACTTAGAAAGATCTAAGCTGTTTAGGAAGGATGAAAATCTTCTAATCCTTTTTGCAGGGGCCCGGAAGGGTCACAAAGCCTCTAAACCTTCCATCAGTAGATGGGTAAAAAATGCCATTTGTGAAGCAATGGTATCTCAGAACATGGAGCCTCCTGAGTTTGTAAGAGCTCATTCTACCAGGTCTGTATCTACTTCCTTTGCGGAAAGTAATTTAGTTCCCTTGGAACACATATGCAAGGCTGCATCCTGGAGTTCACTCTCCACCTTTATCACCCACTACAGGCTTGATAGTAGAGTTGCCGATTACTCTTCCTTTGGACGGTCAGTATTATCTGCCGCCAGGCATGAGAGCCCTCCCTCATAGGGTATTCTGCTTGCCATATCCCCATCTGTGCTACTGGTTAGGACGTAAGGGAATCGTTAATTTCTAACGATAATTTGTTTTCCCTTAGTCCTAACAGTAGCACAACTTTCCCTCCCTAGTATTATTATTATTATTATTTTCTTTAGGTCTTAGTTCTTCTTGTTACAACACAAGGGGACAGAGGGTGACCCCTCCTTTATACAGGGTATTGTGGGTGTGGTTTGTTAATTAGTTTATTAATCAATAAAAATTCCATCTGTCCTACCAGTTCGCGGGGGGTAGAATGCCCCATCTGTGCTACTGTTAGGACTAAGGGAAAACAAATTATCGTTAGAAATTAACGATTGTCATTCAACCTTTAACATATACACACACACTTTTTTTTTTCTTCTTATATTGTGATGACGTTCACAGTGGTCATAATGAATGCCTGATGAAAACAAAATGCTAGGACCATGGACCTCCTCACAATAAAACAATAAGTTGAAACAGTTCATAATAGCACATAACCACTGACAAATCAGTGCCTTATACTAGCAAACATGCCTGAATTGAAAATGCAGGGATCAATCCTGTGTACGCCCCTACTGAGCTATGGCACCGGGAACTGATTTACCCACGTGCAAGGTACCATGCTGCCCGCAATATGTGACAGACTCGGCATATGATGCCCCGCTGAAATGCTGCAGATCACCCGATGTGCCCGGCGGCAAAACACCGAAGTTATCGCCATTCCACTTACCGCTCCCCGGTACAAATACACATAGTGCTGCGTGGCCCTTATGAACTGAGGGAGACAGCGCTACCCTTCACCATTGCGGCATGTTAACTTGTTATCGCCCGTGGTCCTCTGTTACCCCCGACATTAATACAGTACGCTATACACAGAGCGGTGTACTTAAAAAAATAAATAAAAATTTTGTGTGATCATGCCACATGACACTAGACCCTCTCATGTACAGCACCCTTGAAACATCGGAAAACCGGCAGTCCAAGGGCAGCAATCCGGAAGAGACAGCATCGGTCCACGTATTTACCCTGTTAACCCATGCTGCCGCTGCCCGGGACGCCGCTACTCCATGTCACCATGGCAACCCAGCGTACCTGATCGCTGACTAGTGACCCCCGCTTGTGCCGATAGCAAATTACTTAAGTGAGATTCTAGTATGCAGGGTGGGTTGGGGTGGGTCACGATGCGAGAATCTCCCAGCACTTACTCCTGCAAACTGTTGGGGAAATGAGAGCATGGCCCGAGATGGCTCCCTGCACATACCCCCGTAAAAACATGACAAAGCCGGGCCGGGCTGATCAAGGGTTCCCATGGACTCCAGCTTACCTCCGGAGCAGGGGAATAAGTTGTTCGCGCCTCCCACGATCAGCCCTGGCCACTTACCCCTATGATACTGGCTTGCATCTAGTTCCGGTAAGCTGACTCGACTGGTCAGCTGATGGTGGTCACGTGAAGAACCCGCGGCGTATCGTGCTAGTGACGCCGCAGGTTCTTATAGTGATAACCCCACCCCGTCTCACAAATACAGGCTAACATTTGCTAGCCTTCACACTTATCCCTTTCCCTAATAAAAATTTGAATCACCCCCCTTTTTCAATAAAAAAAATAAAAATATGTTGTATATCCGCGTGCGTAAATGTCCGGACTATAAAAATATAATGTCAATTAAACCAAAAATTCCAAATCCAAAATTGTGTTTAGTTTTTTTTGTCACTTTGTATACCCTAAAAATGTATAAAAAGGTTTCATCAAAACAAAAATGGTACCAATAAAAACTTCAGATCACCGCACAAGAAATGAGCCCTCATACCGCCCCGCATGCAGAAAAAAAAAGTTATAAGGGTCAGAATAGGAAACTTTTAAACGTACTACCTTTCGTGCAAAAAGTTATACGTTTTTTAACAGCTATCATCACCAAAAAACCAAACCACATGATACTGAATTATATCAAATTGTAACAAACTTTATTAGTTAAAATAAAAAAAGAAAACAAGAAAAAACGTAGATGCAAAAACATACAAATAGATATGTGCTCAGGCACGGCTATTAGCACAAACAGAAAAAAAGGAGGGCTGTACAAGGTAGTATGTAGGTGATAAAGTACAACATGACAAGTATACAGATATAGGGGTATACAGCATAGGATAAACAGTGAAAATTGACTGCAAAGAAGGAAAGCTACCTGCCTACATGTTAGTGTCAGCAATGAAAAAAGATGGACTGTGCACCTGTTGGAAAGACATCTCACTTCCAGCCCCAAACGCGCGTTTTCGCCCTGTGCTGCGTCACACTCCCCCTGACGAAGCACAGGGCGAAAACGTGCATTTGGGGCTGGAGGTGAGACGCCTGAGAACATATCTATTTGCATGTTTTTGTATCTACATGCTTTTTTTTGTTTTCTTTTTTTATTTTAACTAATAAGTGTTACGCCGAGCGCTCCGGGTTCCCGCTCCTCCCCGGAGCGCTCGCTTCACCTCCTCCGCTGCAGCGCCCCGGTCACGTCCTCTGACCCGGGGCGCTGCGATCCTGCTGCTAGCCGGGATGCGATTCGCGATGCGGGTAGCGCCCGCTCGCGATGCGCACCCCGGCTCTCCTACCTGACTCGCTCCCCGTCTGTTCTGTCCCGGCGCGCGCGGCCCCGCTCCCTAGGGCGCGCGCGCGCCGGGTCTCTGCGATTTAAAGGGCCACTGCGCCGCTGATTGGCGCAGTGGTTCCAATTAGAGTTATCACCTGTGCACTCCCTATATTACCTCACTTCCCTTGCACTCCCTTGCCGGATCTTGTTGCCTTAGTGCCAGTGAAAGCGTTCCTTGTGTGTCCTTTGCCAGTGTTTCCAGACCTTCTGCCGTTGCCCCTGACTACGATCCTTGCTGCCTGCCCCGACCTTCTGCTACGTCCGACCTTGCTTCTGCCTACTCCCTTGTACCGCGCCTATCTTCAGCAGCCAGAGAGGTGAGCCGTTGCTAGTGGATACGACCTGGTCACTACCGCCGCAGCAAGACCATCCCGCTTTGCGGCGGGCTCTGGTGAAAACCAGTAGTGGCTTAGAACCGGTCCACTAGCACGGTCCACGCCAATCCCTCTCTGGCACAGAGGGTCCACTACCTGCCAGCCGGCATCGTGACAGTAGATCCGGCCATGGATCCCGCTGAAGTTCCTCTGCCAGTTGTCGCTGACCTCACCACGGTGGTCGCCCAGCAGTCACAACAGATTGCGCAACAAGGCCAACAGCTGTCTCAACTGACCATTATGCTACAACAGTTGCTACCACAGCTTCAGCAGTCATCTCCTCCGCCAGCTCCTGCACCTCCTCCGCAGCGAGTGGCCGCTCCTGGGATACGCTTATCCTTGCCGGATAAGTTTGATGGGGACTCTAAGTTTTGCCGTGGCTTCCTTTCCCAATGTTCCCTGCATCTGGAGATGATGTCGGACCTGTTTCCCACTGAAAGGTCTAAGGTGGCTTTCGTAGTCAGTCTTCTGTCCGGAAAAGCCCTGTCATGGGCCACACCGCTCTGGGACCGCAATGACCCCGTCACTGCCTCAGTACACTCCTTCTTCTCGGAAATCCGAAGTGTCTTTGAGGAACCTGCCCGAGCCTCTTCTGCTGAGACTGCCCTGTTGAACCTGGTCCAGGGTAATTCTTCCGTTGGCGAGTATGCCGTACAATTCCGTACACTTGCTTCAGAATTGTCCTGGAATAATGAGGCCCTCTGCGCGACCTTCAAAAAAGGCCTATCCAGCAACATTAAAGATGTTCTGGCCGCACGAGAAATTCCTGCTAATCTACATGAACTTATTCACCTAGCCACTCGCATTGACATGCGTTTTTCTGAAAGGCGTCAGGAACTCCGCCAAGATATGGACTCTGTTCGCACGAGGCGTTTCGTCTCCTCGGCACCTCTCTCCTCTGGTCCCCTGCAATCTGTTCCTGTGCCTCCCGCCGTGGAGGCTATGCAGGTCGACCGGTCTCGCCTGACACCTCAAGAGAGGACACGACGCCGTATGGAGAACCTCTGCCTGTACTGTGCTAGTACCGAACACTTCCTGAGGGATTGTCCTATCCGTCCTCCCCGCCTGGAAAGACGTACGCTGACTCCGCACAAAGGTGAGACAGTCCTTGATGTCTACTCTGCTTCTCCACGTCTTACTGTGCCTGTGCGGATGTCTGCTTCTGCCTTCTCCTTCTCTACAGTGGCCTTCTTGGACTCTGGTTCTGCAGGAAATTTTATTTTGGCCTCTCTCGTCAACAGGTTCAACATCCCAGTGACCAGTCTCGCCAGACCCCTCTACATCAATTGTGTAAATAATGAAAGATTGGACTGTACCATACGTTTCCGCACGGAGCCCCTTCTTATGAGCATCGGATCTCATCATGAGAGGATTGAACTTTTGGTCCTCCCCAATTGCACCTCGGAGATTCTCCTTGGACTTCCCTGGCTTCAACTTCATTCCCCAACCCTGGATTGGTCCACTGGGGAGATCAAGAGTTGGGGGTCCTCTTGTTCTAAGAACTGTCTAAAACCGGTTCCCAGTAACCCTTGCCGTAACTCTGTGGTTCCTCCAGTAACCGGTCTCCCCAAGGCCTATATGGACTTCGCGGATGTGTTCTGCAAAAAACAAGCTGAGACTCTACCTCCTCACAGGCCTTATGATTGCCCTATCGACCTCCTCCCGGGTACTACTCCACCCCGGGGCAGAATTTATCCTCTCTCTGCCCCAGAGACTCTTGCCATGTCCGAATACGTCCAGGAGAATCTAAAAAGGGGCTTTATCCGTAAATCCTCCTCTCCTGCCGGAGCCGGATTTTTCTTTGTCTCCAAAAAAGATGGCTCCCTACGTCCTTGCATTGACTACCGCGGTCTTAATAAAATCACGGTTAAGAACCGCTACCCCTTACCCCTCATCTCTGAACTCTTTGATCGCCTCCAAGGTGCCCACATCTTCACTAAATTGGACTTAAGAGGCGCCTATAACCTCATCCGCATCAGAGAGGGGGACGAGTGGAAAACGGCATTTAACACCAGAGATGGACACTTTGAGTATCTGGTCATGCCCTTTGGACTGTGCAATGCCCCTGCCGTCTTCCAAGACTTTGTCAATGAAATTTTTCGTGATCTATTGTACTCCTGTGTTGTGGTATATCTGGACGATATCCTAATTTTTTCTGCCAATCTAGAGGAACACCGCCGGCATGTCCGTATGGTTCTTCAGAGACTTCGTGACAACCAACTCTATGCCAAAATTGAGAAATGTCTGTTTGAATGCCAATCTCTTCCTTTTCTAGGATATTTGGTCTCTGGCCAGGGACTACAGATGGATCCAGACAAACTCTCTGCCGTCTTAAATTGGCCACGCCCCTCCGGACTCCGTGCTATCCAACGCTTTTTGGGGTTCGCCAATTATTACAGGCAATTTATTCCACATTTTTCTACCATTGTGGCTCCTATCGTGGCTTTAACCAAGAAAAATGCTGATCCCAAGTCCTGGCCTCCTCAAGCAGAAGACTCCTTTAAACAACTCAAGTCTGCCTTTTCTTCGGCTCCCGTGCTCTCCAGACCTGACCCTTCCAAACCCTTCCTATTGGAGGTTGATGCCTCCTCAGTAGGAGCTGGAGCTGTTCTTCTACAAAAAAATCCTTCCGGGCATGCTGTCACTTGTGGTTTTTTCTCTAGGACCTTCTCTCCAGCGGAGAGGAACTACTCCATCGGGGATCGAGAGCTTCTAGCCATTAAATTAGCACTTGAGGAATGGAGGCATCTGCTGGAGGGATCAAGATTTCCTGTTATTATCTACACCGACCACAAGAACCTCTCCTACCTCCAGTCGGCCCAACGGCTGAATCCTCGCCAGGCCCGGTGGTCTCTGTTCTTTGCCCGATTTAATTTTGAGATTCACTTTCGTCCTGCCGATAAGAACATTAGAGCCGATGCTCTCTCTCGTTCCTCGGATGCCTCAGAAGTTGATCTCCCTCCGCAGCACATCATTCCACCCGACTGCCTGATCTCCACTTCTCCTGCCTCCATCAGACAGACTCCTCCAGGAAAGACCTTTGTTTCCCCACGCCAACGCCTCGGAATCCTCAAATGGGGTCACTCCTCCCATCTCGCAGGTCATGCGGGCATCAAGAAATCTGTGCAACTCATCTCCCGCTTCTATTGGTGGCCGACTCTGGAGACGGATGTTGGGGACTTTGTGCGAGCCTGCACTATCTGTGCCCGGGATAAGACTCCTCGCCAGAAGCCCGCTGGGTTTCTTCATCCTCTGCCTGTCCCCGAACAGCCTTGGTCTCTGATTGGTATGGATTTTATTACTGATTTACCCCCTTCCCGTGGCAACACCGTTATTTGGGTGGTCGTTGATCGATTCTCCAAAATGGCACATTTCATTCCTCTTCCTGGTCTTCCTTCTGCGCCTCAGTTGGCTAAACAATTTTTTGTACACATTTTTCGTCTTCACGGGTTGCCTACGCAGATTGTCTCGGATAGAGGGGTCCAATTCGTGTCTAAATTCTGGAGAGCTCTCTGTAAACAACTCAAGATTAAATTAAATTTTTCCTCTGCATATCATCCCCAGTCCAATGGACAAGTAGAAAGAATTAACCAGATCCTGGGTGATTATTTGCGACATTTTGTTTCCTCCCGCCAGGATGACTGGGCAGATCTCCTTCCATGGGCCGAATTCTCGTATAACTTCAGGGTCTCTGAATCTTCCTCCAAATCCCCATTTTTCGTGGTGTACGGCCGTCACCCTCTTCCCCCCCTCCCTACCCCCTTGCCCTCTGGTCTGCCCGCTGTGGATGAAATTTCTCGTGACCTTTCCATTATATGGAGAGAGACCCAAAATTCTCTCTTACAGGCTTCTTCACGCATGAAGAGGTTCGCGGATAAGAAAAGAAGAGCTCCCCCCGTTTTTTCCCCTGGAGACAAGGTATGGCTCTCCGCTAAATATGTCCGCTTCCGTGTCCCTAGCTACAAGTTGGGACCACGCTATCTTGGTCCTTTCAAAATTCTGTGTCAAATTAATCCTGTCTCTTATAAACTTCTTCTCCCTCCTTCTCTTCGTATCCCTAATGCCTTTCACGTCTCTCTTCTCAAACCACTCATCCTCAACCGTTTTTCTCCCAAATCTGTTCCTCCCACTCCTGTTTCCGGCTCCTCGGACGTCTTCTCGGTCAAGGAGATTTTGGCTGCCAAAAAGGTCAGAGGAAAAAATTTTTTTTTAGTAGACTGGGAGGGTTGTGGTCCTGAAGAGAGATCCTGGGAACCTGAGGACAACATCCTTGACAAAAGTCTGCTCCTCAGGTTCTCAGGCTCCAAGAAGAGGGGGAGACCCAAGGGGGGGGGTACTGTTACGCCGAGCGCTCCGGGTTCCCGCTCCTCCCCGGAGCGCTCGCTTCACCTCCTCCGCTGCAGCGCCCCGGTCACGTCCTCTGACCCGGGGCGCTGCGATCCTGCTGCTAGCCGGGATGCGATTCGCGATGCGGGTAGCGCCCGCTCGCGATGCGCACCCCGGCTCTCCTACCTGACTCGCTCCCCGTCTGTTCTGTCCCGGCGCGCGCGGCCCCGCTCCCTAGGGCGCGCGCGCGCCGGGTCTCTGCGATTTAAAGGGCCACTGCGCCGCTGATTGGCGCAGTGGTTCCAATTAGAGTTATCACCTGTGCACTCCCTATATTACCTCACTTCCCTTGCACTCCCTTGCCGGATCTTGTTGCCTTAGTGCCAGTGAAAGCGTTCCTTGTGTGTCCTTTGCCAGTGTTTCCAGACCTTCTGCCGTTGCCCCTGACTACGATCCTTGCTGCCTGCCCCGACCTTCTGCTACGTCCGACCTTGCTTCTGCCTACTCCCTTGTACCGCGCCTATCTTCAGCAGCCAGAGAGGTGAGCCGTTGCTAGTGGATACGACCTGGTCACTACCGCCGCAGCAAGACCATCCCGCTTTGCGGCGGGCTCTGGTGAAAACCAGTAGTGGCTTAGAACCGGTCCACTAGCACGGTCCACGCCAATCCCTCTCTGGCACAGAGGGTCCACTACCTGCCAGCCGGCATCGTGACAATAAGGTTTGTTACAATTTGATATAATTCAGTATCATGTGTTTTTTTTTCTTTCTTTGGTGATAGCAAATTTGATTTGACCACAGATAGTACAACTATAGGCCAATAACCGTTTTTGGTGACCATTTTTTAACAGCTGTAAAACAAAATCAAATCTATAAATTGGGTATCATTTTAATCGTATGGACCTACAGAATAAATATAAGGTGTCTTTTTTTTCCAATTTTGTCCCACAAATATATATATTTTTTTGTTTTGCCGTTTTTTTGTTTTTGGTAAAATGACTGATGGCATTACAAAGTAAACTTGGTAGTGCATAAAACAAGCCCTCACATGGGTCTGTAGGTGGAAAACTGAAATGGTTATGATTTTTAAAATGTGAAAAGGAAAAAATGAAAGTGCAAAAATGGAAAAACCCTGAGTCCTTAAAGGGGTTCTCCGGTGCTTACACATCTTAGGGGATAAGATGCCTGATCGTGGGAGTCCCGCAGCTAGGGACGCCCGTGATCATGCACGCGGCACCCCGTTTGTAATCAGTACCCGGAGCGTGTTCGCTCCGGGTCTGATTACGGGCAACCACAGGGCCGGTGGCGTGTGACGTCACGCTCCGCCACTCAATGCAAGCCTACGGGAGGGGGCGTGATGGCTGACGTCAGATGCCGAGACTGTCCACGAGGCTGTACCATCTCTTCAGCCCCTTTTCTTCTTTCCGTTACCAGTGGCTTCCCATCCGGTCTGTGGCAGGCAGACCAGCCGCAGGACTGCACGCTAGCATATACTGCAGTCCATCAAGCTCTCCGCTAGCTGTGTTCTTCACCTCTGCAAACGGCGGCTTTCCACTCAGTCTGTGGCAGGCAGACCAGCCGCCGGAGTACATTTAACGTTTCATATATGGAACATTTATATTGCGGACTGTGATAATTTTTGGATTAACAGATGCCGGACTAATGGTTTTCTTGTTTTTCATATAGAGCGGTATAATCGTTTTATTATATTTTATACATCTATTTGCCTCCCCACAAGGGCCCTGTGTAAGGAGGTTTTTTAATATATGTTTCTATATATGTTTTAATAAATTTACTTTGATATCATCATCGATTGGAAGCACGGTTCCTCACTTTTGTATAAATTCATCATGTATCAGCCTATCTGGTATTAGTCTTGAGGTAATGTTTTTTTCTATTTCCCCTTTTTTCAAATTCTTACTGTACTTCTTTTGTGTAAGTACTATACCATATATCTACCTCGACTAATTTTATATGAGCTGCACATTCCTTTTCTTCTTTTTTAAGAATCCATTAACAGTTTGAGATTAAGTTTTCCATATAGGCCACCGTTAAGGAGAACCACTGCACCACCTTTATCCGCCTTACGGAGAATGAGGTCGGTGTTCTCCTTGATGGTTTTTATAGCTGGCTATTCCCAGTGTCTGTGTAATCATCTGAAAAGTATTGGAATCAGAAAAGCTTACTTTTTTCTTTTAAGGATTTTTTAATGACTTTTAGAAAATATTTAGGTGACTTGGATCTAGCTCCAGTTTAAATATTACTCACCGTAATTTAACTTTTTTTCTAGTCCGAGGGCAGCACCACAAGGATATTCTAGTCCCCGTGACTCCCAATAGGGCCGCCCACCTATAGTAATCATACAATTAAACAATTAAGGATCGAGTAACCATGTCTTAGGACAAAAATAGGTCTCGAACACCAATAGACACTCTGTGTAATTAAATAGACAAACTCATGCAAATAAAACTTATTAGGAGGGTAAATGTGCTTCCTTCGGACTAGAAGAAAGCAAAATTAGAGTGAGTAAAATTTTAACTTTCTTCTACGTCCTAATGGCAGCACCATAGGGCTTTATCAACTAAAGCTTGTTTTACTGCAGATAACACTGGGTTACCGGTCTGAGTGTCGAGTCTATATTGCTTGATAAACGTAGATGCCGATGTCCAGGAGGCCGCATTACAGATATCTAGGAGATGGACCTGTTGTCTCTCCGCCCAAGATGTGGATGCTGCTCTGGTTGAATGAGCTTCCAGCGGGTGCAGAGGCTCTTTACCTTCCAGAACATATGCTTCTGAAATAGCCATTTTAATCCAGCATGCTAGCATTTCCTTGGAAGCTTTCAACCCTTTTCTTGAATCGCTAAACAAGATAAACAACTTCTCTTCTTTCTGGAACTCCTGAACTCTCATCAGATAACAGGAAAGTGCTCTTTTAAAATCACAAAAAAAAACTTTCAGTAAGGAAAGCAGACAGTCGGGATCAAAGCAACAATACAAACACAAACCGACTTTCTTAATAAATCAGGG
This sequence comes from Hyla sarda, assembly GCF_029499605.1. Lineage (NCBI taxonomy): Eukaryota > Metazoa > Chordata > Amphibia > Anura > Hylidae > Hyla > Hyla sarda. The sequence goes on along the minus strand of NC_079189.1, from coordinate 291,953,869 downwards.
CCATTATGTTTACACTTTAATTTAATATAGGAGAATTCGCACTAGTAGAATGCATATACGGTGAGTGTGTGCGTTTTTTTTTAACTAATTTTGCTCACTCAACCAGAGCTGGGTCTACTTCCTTTGCGCATAGGAAGTGGCGGTTTTAAGAGATCTGTGCATCACATTGAAGCTTTTTTTGTTTCCCACCTTGCAATTCTGTCAGAAGGAGAGATTGGTTCAGACTCTGATGTTTCTGATACCGGAGATCCTGCAGATTTCTGCTTATTTAACAAAGACAAAATCAATTCTTTAATTAAGGTGGTTAAGTTGACAGTAGAAGAGGAGGACTCCTCCAAAGTCCTGGCCATGAGTGATGCTTTATATTATTTCCATAAAGATAAGGATTAGCTTGATGCAACTATGACCAGAGTCATAACCTTAATGTGGCTGGCTTAGTGACCCTACAGATACTACAGAGAGGTCTGCAACAGATCAAACAACCTAAGCATGTTCAAAAGTGGTGATGTGAAGAAAACATTGCTCTGTAGCCGAATGTAGCCGACCAGCTGCTCAAAATGCTGTCTCAGCAAAGGCACTGTGAGTGGCTGAGACACGCACACCCTCCCTCTACTATTGGTTGTTAGGGGGGGGGGGAGCAGCATCAATGTGGTCAATATTTGGCAGCTTTCTGGACACATTCCTCTACATTACCCGCTGATGTTTCTGCTAAAAAATAAATAAAAAATAAATATATATATATATATATATATATATATACACAGAAAAAATGCAGGTAGCACACCACGACTGGAATCCAACAAGGTGAGTTTATTCCATGATGTGATAGAGACGACTACGTTTCTCCAGCCTCACGCTGGCTTTCTCAAGTGCTTAACAGGTGACATGTATGAGGCTTAAATAAGCCAACCAATTACAAAATTATGACATCATCGCATAGTGATTTACATATATAAACAAACAGTATATAAACATTAAATAAATACAGCATCCCGAACAGCAGAATGCTAAATTAAAAGTCATTTTTCTGTGTACTTAGTGCAGATCCTCCGCTGTGCATCACCCGATTGTGTGGTGCAGTAAGTGTCCGTGAAAAAAAATTGTCCATAATATAAATATATACAAGAGATACCTCCTGAGCCGCTACCACGATCTACTCCTTCCGGGACGCCATTTTCACATGATTACAGCCTCCCGCTGTGTTACTTCCGATTTGCAAGGTGCATCACAAAGCATCCATGGCAACCTGCGTGTTGCTACATTCGGAGCCGTTAGTAAGCTGGATTACGTAACTCAGCGTCCATAGTAACTTCTGCTTTGTCAATTATCCTTCCACGTGCATGCTCATTGATGAAAAGAGGTGTAGTTGAAGATGTATGTTCACCGGCCCTGCAAGCCGTAGCCCTTAGCAACAGGATTCAACTAGCACAATCAAGTAAGTGTGATCCGTCAATTTTTGTACATGTGGATCATATCAGGAGGTTCATACCAAGAGAAACAGTGCCGTCACCGACACATACCAAACATACACATCGGGGCAGTGACAGCGCAATTCCCTGTGTAAAGGGCATATAGGGAGGTGCTAAAACAGTGCACATCATGCACACGTGTGACACCAGCACTGGATAGGGGATATGTCGGAAACCAAGACTAACTATCAATACCAATATTCCATACTCCTCCGCCCACACAGTTCTGGGAATAGTCTCTAATGTACCCCTACTGTACATACATAGATTACATGCATAACTGTGACATAGGCAATGTTCCCCTTGAATGAACACAAAAGTAAAGGAAGGATAACTCATATAGTGTCAAGTACACTTGCAGGTTGCCATGGGTGACTGTAAAGACGTAATTAATTTGAAAAGTTGTTGTTTTCTTGATGGCAGTAGATAAATCATCACGGCAGGAGTAGTCGCATGGGCGGCCTCAGGTAAAGGTGAAATACTAAATATAATAGAGAAAAGTATAATAAATGTAACATGTCACAATAACAAATACAGGAAGACATTACCAACCACATATAGAGCTCCCTCTATCGATGCTTAATCATTTTGGGTAAAACCGTAAATTCTACGTTTAATCCATTAGGCCTCAGACTGTTCAGTAAAAAAATCCACTTAAGCTCTCTGGTCTATGTCAGTGTATCTCCACCTCTCTTAAGAGGGGGAATATGGTATACTATCATGCATTTCAAGTCAGATTCGGCATGTCCAGGGCCAGATTAAGACTGCCTGGAAGATGGAGCACTTCATTATGATGCCCCCCCCCCCGATAGTCCCCCTTCCCTTCCACTGAGACCTGTTGCCGGCCTGTCAAGTAAGGAACAGACTGAGACCAAAAATAGGCCTGGGTATATTAGACTAAGTTCCCTTTTTTTTTTTTTTTTGGTGGGTGTCACAGGAGTCAGGCCCCCGTTAAAATAAAATGGCAGCATGGTCTAAAATCACTTCAGTTCAAGTCACTCTTTCCAGCTGTTGCAAAGCTACAACACCCATTATGTCTGGAGAGCTTCAGGCGTTATAGGAGTTGTAGTTTTGTAACAACTGGAGCCTCAAATTGGGGTACAGTGTCATTCATTATTACTGCAAAACTTTGAAGTGAGGAGAGATCTAATGGGACAGTCAGGAGGAGAACACACAAACATAAAATGACTCACAGGAGACGTCTTCTCTGTTGTCTTTCCTTTTCTTCTTCATCCGGTCCAGACGCCAGGTCTTCTTCCAGCTCCATCTTCCTCTGTAAAGTTTGACGCCTGGACATCATTGGTTCCTCACTCTGCCAGCCGATCCTCATCCTCTTTATAAAGACAACAATCATAATAACCCTACAAGAGACTGTGCTTCCTAAATATAATACTGCCAAACCCTGTGTACTCTGTATATTATACTGCCAAACCCTGTGTACCCTGTATATTATACTGCCAAACCTCATGCCCTCTAAAAATGCTACCTTCTGTAGTGTGCACAGAGCAGCAGCATCCCATTGAAAACAAGCAAAATTCTGCTGGCGGAAGTTTGTAGTGTGGACGAGCCCTAATTCCCCAGACCTCTCTGCCCCCCCAGACCCCTAAGTCCTCCTCCAGACTTCTTCTCCCAGAGACCCCTAAGGCTAGGTTTCCCCCTTTTTTTACCTGCAGAAACACAGATAAACTGCTGCTGCTTTTTCCTGTGTTACAGTAATTTTTTGGCATTTTTTTTCTTGTGCTTTTGCCTTCTCTGGAAACTTAGCCTTAGTCCTCCCCTGGTCCTTAAAGGGGTACTCCACCCCTAGACATCTTATCCCCTATCCAAAGGATAGGGGATAAGATGTCTAGAGGTGGAGTACCCCTTTAAGTCCTCCCCTTCAACACTCCTGGTCCTTCTCCACTATTGCTTGGATACTGGAAGGGCGACACGTTTTTTCCGAATAGAAAATCTATGCTGGTTAAGCCTTGTCCTCAGATCGCACTTGGTTTCACCAACATAGATAAGTTTACATGGACACCACAGGATGTAAACTATGTAGTCCCTCTCACATGTAAGATAAAACTTAATAGTATAAGTACGTAGTGTCATGGGATGTGTAAAAACACTACCCTTTTGGATATATTTGCAACTTATGCATCTCCTGCAAGGGAAGCATCCTTTCGCTTGCACAGACAAATATTTTTGTGTTTTATTTAGGTTCCCTGAGATGTCTGATTTGACTAAGTGGTCTCTTAAATTGCGTGCACGTCGATATGACATCAATGGGGGAGAGCTAAACTCAGGGATGTCAGGATAGCTGTTTTTGATCAAATGCCAATGTTTTCTAATTGACTGTGCGACACTGCCTGATACCTCATTGTACGTGGAAATAAACGGTATGCAATTAGATTTATCTCTTTTACAGATAGATGATATACCAGATTGCCTCTCTTCTTTGACTCTGTTCACATGGTGGGATATTATCTTTGTGGGATACCCCCTATCTTGAAATTGCCTAACCATATGATGCAGCATGGTCCAGCATGGTCGAATTTGGCATCAGAGTCTGTAATTCTGCTTGCTCTAAGTAACTGACTATAGGGCAGAGAGGAAATCATAGGTCTGGGATGTGCATATTAAAATTTTAACAGGGTATTACAATCCATGGGTTTATGACTGTGGAGAGTTTGTTGCCCACAATCATCACTTCAGTGTCCAAAAAGTGGACTTTCTGATCTGAAAAAGTCAAAGTGAATTGTAGATCAGGATCGATGCTGTTTAAGAATGTCTTAAATTCACCCAATTCATTGGCGCCACCTTTCCAGATGAGGAAGACATCATTTATGTGTTTCCATTACCCCAGGAGATTCCTGGAGTGGTGGGACACATAGATGTGCTCTTCCTCAAAGTCTGCCATCACAATGTTTGCGTAAGTGGGCACCACGTTGCTACCCATGGCAGTCCCAAGCAATTGAAGGTAAAAGGTCTCATTAAATGTAAAATAATTGTTCTCCAAAGCAAAAGTCAATAGCTCTAGAATAAAGTCAATTTGTTTGGGGGTAAGGTCAGTCTTTCTAAGGCCTCTACCAACCACTCTCAACCCTGTATTGTGTTGGATCCAGGTGTAGAGTGAAACTATATCAAACGTGGCAATTATGCAGGTGTCTGGGAGAACAATTGATGAACTAATTGACAGAAAATGTATGGTATCCTGTAGATATGACTTTGTATTGGTGGCCAATGATCTTAACAGTTTGTTGAGAAAAATTGAAACATGATTAGACAATGAGCCCCTGCCAGAGACTATAGGCCTCCCTGGTGGATCTATGAGGCTCTTATGAATCTTTGGCAGGAGATACAGTACAGGTGTAGTGGGAAACTCAACTAGTAGAAAATCTTTTAGTTTCTTATCAATTATATATTGATCCACTGCTCTGTTTAAGATGCATTCTAATTGATGCATCATTGAACCCCTAGGATCTCTATTCAGTATTTTATATAATGCCTCATCCTCCAATTGTCTATGTCAATTGTCTATATGTCTATCCCGGCAGCTCAGTGGAACAGATAGGGACCATCACGATGAAATTGCAATGTCCTGATCCTGATAGCGGGAGGGCCCTTACCTGCCTCCTCACCGTCCGATCGGTCCTCTGCTGCTCCCAACCAGCCATGCAGGCTGGAGCAGCAGAGCACCGATAACACTGAGCAATGCTATGCTATGGAATAGCATTGAACAGTATATGCAATCAAAAGATTGCATGGTATAGCCCCCTATGGGGGCAAAAAAATAAAACAGTGTCAAAAAATTAAAAAGTTAATAAATGTGAATAAGCCCTTCCCCTAATAAAAGTATGAATTACGCCCATTTCCCTTTTTTAAAAAAAAAAAAATAAACTAATGTAATAAAAAAGAAAAATAATAATATGTGGTACCACCGCATGCGTAAATGTCTGAACTATTAAATAAAAAAATACCAAAGTCCAAAATTGTGCATTTTTGGTCACTTCATACACCATAAAAAAATGAATAAAAAGTGACCAAAAAGCCCCATTAAAACAAAATGGTACAGATAAAAACTACAGACCTCGGCATAAAAAATTAGCCCTCAGATACCCCTGTATGTGGAAAATTAAAAAAATTATAGGGGTCAGAATATGACAATTTTAAACATACTACCGTATTTTTCGCTCCATAAGACGCACTTTTTCTCCCCCAAAAGTGGGAAGGAAATGTCTTGTGGAGCGAATGTGTGTGTGCCGAAGTGCAGGGAAGGCTGAAGAGGGGAGGCTGCTGACGCTTACCTGCTTCTGGGTCTCAAAGGCGAAGTGCTCCGCTGCCCCGTTCTCTTATTCAAGCCGCTGCCCCATTCTGCCATACCCTTTACTGCTTCTGTCCCGTTCTCCTGTCCGCATAATGGAGTCTTATGGAGGAGCATGTGACACACACGTCACTCCCCTGCACCCAGCGTAACGCTACCGAGGAAGCAGAGTGACATGTGTGTCACATGCTCCTCCATAGACTCCATTATGCGGACGGCAGAACAGGGCAGCGGTAGTGAAGTACCGGTAAGCAACTACAAGGGGGGGTCCTTCTGGCCACAAGGGGGGTCCTGCTGGCCACAAGGGGGGTTCTGCTGGCCACAAGGGAGGTTCTGCTGGCCACAAGGGTGGTCCTAAATATTTTAGTACCCGTTTGGTTCAGAAAATTTATTTTCTTGTTCTCCTCCTCTAAAACCTAGGTGCGTCTTATGGTCAGGTGCGTCTTATGGAGCGAAAAATATGGTAATTTTGGTGCATGTAGTCATCATTTTTTTGAGTAGTAAAATAAAATAAAACCTATATAAATTGGGTATCCTTGTAACCGTATGGACCTTAAGAATAAAGATAAGGTGTCATTTTTACAGAAAAGTGCACTGCGTACAAACGGAAGCCTTAAAAAAAGTAGCAAAATGTTTTTTTTTTATTTCACCCCACAAATATTTTTTGTTTCGCTGCAGATTATGTTATAAAATTAGTGATGTCATTACAAAGTACAATTAGTGAAGCAAAAAACAAGCCCTCATATGGGTTTTTAGGTGCAAAATTGATCGTGTTATGATTTCTAGAAGGGGAGGAGGAAAAAATGAAAGTGCAAAAACGTAAATTTCGTCTTTAAGGTGAAAATGAACTTAAGGGGTTAAACAAATACTTTACATTGTAGCAGAGTGTCACTTCTTCAGTGTTGTGACATGAAAGACATAATAAAATATTCCCAAAAACATCAAGAGTATACTCACTTATGTGATATACTATACATTTTAATGTGTATATGTAGGAATAGTAGGAGAAAAAGTCACTCCAAAACTGCAACTTTGCCACATCCCTCAATACCAAGGTTGGCCACATTGGCTAGGAGGGGAAATAAGCCCTTCAGGTTTGCTTTAGCCAAGGTCACCCAAATTGAGCAGCAAGATAGGTGGACACCAGGCAAACGAAGGTTATCCACATTGACTATCAGATTAGCTTTACTGGAGACTCTGGTGTTTTGAAGTGTCAGCACATCTAGGTAATCTTTTTTTTTTCTTTGTTGTTACCTAACAAAAAGGAGAAAAATAAATTAAATATTAGTGGTGGGCACATGTGTTATACACAATGCTAAGGAATTAAATAGCACTTTACCCCACAAGTTCTATTACAAAAGCCCATGAGTATGTAAAAATGTCAAAATAGTTAATGTAGAACACTAAAAATATAAAAAGAACCTGGTACTAGGGGGCTTCATATATGAACTCATGGAATCATTTCAAATAGCATAAAAAATATATTTTATTGATCAAATAAAAAACAAGGAAAAAAGGGAATAAGCTAACACAGGAGGGGATTAGGACAAACAATGGCGTCACTACTGCCAGCACATGTAAACATTATAGAAAATGCAAGAAAGAGGCAACAGGTGAACTGTGCATGTTAATACAAGGACATCAGTCTCAAAGTGCATGAAATACAGTACCAACCTCAAAGCTAAATAAATAAAGTGCAAAAGTGCAGCAGGAGTGACGCCACCCCCAATGTACGTTTCGGCGATATCCTTCGTCCTGGGGGACAATGCCAAGGAAGAAAAGAGGACAGGAAAAACCCCACAATTGAACATATGATTGTCTGGTGCTAATAGGCTCAGCTGGTATTGTCTTGATTTATTTTCAGTGTTTTTTTCTAGTTGGGCGGTCCTAGGAGGAATAAGAGAGGCTGGAAAAATCCCTTCTGTGCTGCCGGATATTGATGAAGAAAGTATGTAATAAAACTCATGCAGGTCTAGTAGATATAGTGGCTATTAGCCTAAGGCTAGGTTTCCACTTGGTTTTTATTTTGTACACCTAAAAAAACGCCAGCAAAAACGCTAGAAAAACTGACACAGGTTTTTCCTGAGTTTTGGCGTTTTTTCTGGCGTTTTCCCTGGTGTGTGGAAACAGCCAAATTTGTCCCCGTTGCAGTTTTCTCACTGCCTTCAGGGTGCCACTATATTGGTCGGATGCTGAGTGCCCGGTCCACAGAGTATAAGGAGATGAGGAGTGATATATAGCATCACTACTCGCCTCCCCCGGCCATATAGTATACAGGGGGGCATAGTGTACCCGTTTATACTATACAGGAGCTGAGAATCCTGTTACCAGACTGACAGGACTCCCTGCTCCTATAGCCCCTTTGGATGGTATACAGAATATACAGCTATCTATAGATAGCTGTATATAGTGTATACAGAACAGGAGGTCCACTTACCTCCCTCGTTTCTGTCACCGCCGGTCCGTGTAGTTCCACCCCCTAGTGATGACGTCATGACTTGATGACGGAGCTACAGACGGGATTCAGGCTGGTCTGAAGCTCTGTTCACATTGTCCGTTTTGGATAATGGGAACAGACCCTTCTGCCAGTGTCTACCCAGACAGGGAGACTCCAGCTGTTGCTAAACTCCAACTCCAACTGAGTTTAGCTAAACTTTAAACTTTTAGCTAAAGTTTAAACTAAACTTACAACTGAGATATTTATTCACATTGTCTACCTGCATTATTTCTACAGACTCTGTGGACACTTAGCGAATAATTTTTAAGTTTTTTCATTTTATGTATTTTATTAGTTTTAAATAATTATTTGCCATATTTTATGCTTTGAATATTTTATGTATAGACTATTTAATATATCAGTGTATTTCTGCTTACCCATAAGGGCCCTGTGGGTCAAAAGACACAAATATTACGAATATCTTATTATCAATAAATTAATTTGTATCTAATATTCATCAAATTTTTCTATATATTTTGTATAATTTTTGGCGCCTTGGGTACAGGTGTTATTTGGGCTGCCCGAGACACAGGTTGTCCGGGAGATAAGAGCCTCTCTAATATTTCTAGATTTGTAAATTACTTCTATTAAAAAATCTTACTCCTTCCAGTACTTATTAGCTGCTGAATACTACAGAGGAAATTATTTTCTTTTTGGAACACAGTTCTCTCTGCTCACATAATGACCACAGTGCTCTCTGCTGACATCTCTGACAGTTCTTAAAATAGACAGAGGTGTCAGCAGAGAGCACTGTGGTCATGATGTCAGCAAAGATCTCTGTGTTCCAAAAAGAAAAGAATTTCCTCTGTAGTATTCGAAGCTAATAAGTACTGGAAGGATTAAGATTTTTTAATAGAAGTAATTTACAAATCTGTTTAACTTTCTGGCACCAGTTGATAAAAAAAAAGAAAAAGTTTTCGACCGGAGTATCCCTTTAACCTCTTAAGGACGCAGGGCGTACCTGTACGCCCTGCATCCGGTGTTTAAAACGGGGTCACGCCATGACCCTGCATCATACCGGGTCGGTCCTGGCTGCTAATGATAGCCGGGACCCTGGGCTAATAGCGCGCGGCACAGATCGTTGAGCTGCGCGCTATTAACCCTTCAGACGTGGCTATCACAGTTGTTCGTCGCATCCAAAATGAAAGTAAAAGCTTCCCGGCAGCTCAGTCGGGCTTATCGGGACTATCGCAATAAAATCGCGATGTCCCGATCAGCTAGGACATGAGCGGAGGCCCCCTTACCTTGCTCCAACGCGTCCGATCGGCGTCTGAGCTACAGGCTTGAGCAATCGAGCCCTAGAATGCTGATCCATGCAAAGCTATGGCTTTTGCAGGGATCAGGGTAAAAGATCAGTGTGTGCAGTGTTATAGCCCCGTATGGGAGACATAACGCTGCAAAAAAAAATGTGAAAAAAAAAAAAAGTTAATAAAGGTCATTTAACCCCTTCCCTAATAAAAGTTTGAATCACCCCCCTTTTCCCATAAAAAAAACTGTGTAAATAAAAATAAACATATGTGGTATTGCCGTCAATGGCGTATGCGCAAAAAAATTCCAAAGTCCAAAATAGCATATTTTTGGTCACTTTTTATATCATGAAAAAATGAACAAAAAGCGATCAAAAAGTCTGATCAATACAAAAATCGTACCGATAAAAACTTCAGAACACGGCACAAAAAATTAGCCCTCATACCGGCCCGTACGCGCAAAAATAAAAAAAGTTATGAAGGTCAGAAGATGACAATTTTAAACGTATACATTTTCCTGCATGTAGTTATGATTTTTTTCAGAAGTACGACAAAATCAAACCTATATAAGTAGGGGATCATTTTAATCGTTTGGACCTACAGAATAAAGATAAGGTGTCATTTTTACCAAAAAATGCACTGCGTAGAAACGGAAGCCCCCAAAATGTAGAAAATGAAATTTTTTCTTCAATTTTGTCGCACAATGAATTTTTTTCTGTTTCGCTGTGGATTCTTTGGTAAAATTACTAATGTCACTGCAAAGTAGAATTGGTGGCGCAATAAATAAGCCATCATATGGATTTATAGGTGCAAGCGTTATGATTTTTAGAAGGCAAGGAAAAATTATAATGCAAAATGACCCAGCTAGTTTTGGCCTTCATGACCCAGTCCATTTTTTCAAATCTGACGTGTCTTTTTAAGTGGTAATAACTTTGAACTCCTTTTACCTGGCAAAGTGATTAAGAGATTGTTTTTTCGAGACATATTGGGGAGATTTATCAAGAAATGTCTATTTTAGATCACATTTCCACCATTTTTTTGTCTATACTTTGACTAGCGTGTGCCTTATTCCTCAATAAAGCGCAGCGTAATGATGAATAAGGTGCAGCTCTTCTTTAGCATGAAAAGTTGTCTAACGTACACCTTTTCTAAGAAAGAGTCAGACCAACAACCAGAGGCCTGGGTTCTCAACTCGTGGTACACGTACCCATAGAGGTAAGCCACGGGTTGAGTGTTGGTATGCAAAAGCGCCAACAAATACTGCCCATGCACTGGCAAGTACTTGTCAGCGCATAGCTGGGCAAACTTCCAGCTGTTGCAAAACTACAATTCTCAGCATGCAGTGACAGAGGGGCATGCTGGGACTTGTAGTTATGCAACAGCTGGAGGCACACTGGTTGCAAAACACATAGTTTGTTACATAACTCAGTGTTTCCCAACCCATGTGCCTCCAGCTGTTGCAAAACTAAAACTCCCAGCATGCATGGTCTGTCAGTGTATGCTGGGAGTTATAGTTTTGCAACAGCTGGAGGCACACGGGTTGGGAAACACTGAGTTAGAAAACAGATAATATTTCTCAGACAGTGTGCCTTCAGTTGTTGCAAAACTACAACTCCAAGCATGCCCAGACAGCCGAAGGGCATGCTGGGAGTTGTAGTTTTGCAACAACTGGAGGAGAACAGATTGGGGACCGCTGTGTAGTGGTCTCCAAACTGTGGCCCTCCAGATGTTGCAAAACTTCAACTCCAAGCATGCCCAGACTGCCTAGGCATGCTGGGAGTTGTAGTTCGGCAACATCTGCAGGGCCAGATGTTACAGAACTACAACTCCCAGCATGCCTGGACTGTCTGGGCATGCTGAGAGTTCTAGTTTTGCAACATCTGGAAGAGCACAGATTGGAGACCACTGCACAGTGGTCTCCAAACTGTTCCCCTCCAGATGTAGCAAAACTACAACTCCTAGCATGTCCAGACAGCCAAAGGCTGTCTGGGCATGCTGGGAGTTGTAGTTTTGAAACTCCTAGAAGCAGCAGAGAAGAGTAGTGATGATCTTCACTGCTGCATCTGATGCCGACGCTGCCCGATTGCCTCCCCCATCCCTGGTTATATAATTACCTGTTCCTGTGGTCCGCGCTACTTCTGTCTCCAGCAGCGTCCTGCGTGCTGCCCTGCATAGCGCAATGACGAGTGACGTCCTCAACGCGACATCACCTTCAGTGCGCACAGTGACAGATCAGAACACCGCCGGAGCCAGAAGTAGCGCCGACCCCGGGAACAGGTAATTATAAAACCGAGGATGGCGAAAGTAATGGGGCAGCGGTGGTGGTGGTTGGACTAGGGAGGACCCCAGGACAGGCAGGGGGAGAGAAGCGGGTGGTGGCAGCGGAATTAGCCAATAACTTATACCGGAATATCGGTATAAGTTATCGGCTATCAGGCTGGTAACAGCGGGACTTCTGCCAGTTAACCTGTGCGATGCCGCAAATCGCTGGGTTAACTGAATGCCATCTATAGATGGTGGAATGCGCGAAGAACCTGCGCAATTCGCCCTCTATAGACGGGATTCTGCGGGAAGGGGTTAAAGGTTGAATTGCGGAAGGTAGAAGTGATTCTCACACCTACTGGTAGGAGGTGTAGCTTTGCGCCTAAAAAAGTACCTTTGCGCACAAAACAGCGTCTTTTGACAAAAGTCGCAAATGATAAATACGTGACCACTGCATGGTCAAAAAGAAAAAGTTCTACCGGCAGGCAAAAAGAGTAAAACTGTCTATATCAAAAGGCGCATAAAAGTCTCAAAATATGTTGCTAGCGCCTGAATCGCGCCTGAACATAGACAAAAAAAAATCTCTAAAAGCAATGATAAATCTCCCCCATTGTACTTTATATTAGTGGTAAATTTTTTGCTGATACATGAAGCGATTTTTTTTTAAAACTCTAAAATATTGTGAAAAATTGGAAACAATTTTAATTTCTCTATGTTTGAAACTCTCTACTTGTAAGAGAAATAGTCATGCCAATGAAATTTAGTTATGAATTCACCTCCACAACATGTCTACTTTATGTTGGCATCATTTGTTAAACATTCTTTTACTTTTTTACGACATTAGAAGGCTTATATTATTATGAGCATTTTTTGAAATTTTCTACAAAAGTTTTTAGGGAACAATAAAATTTTGAATATATATATATATATATATATATATATATATATATATATGTATATTATAGTAAATTTGAGTAGCCGTATTAGTCCAGTGATGCAAATCATAAAATGTTGCAGTATCTTGTAATACCTTTTTTATTGGACTAACAGCATTTTGTAGAGACAAGCTTTCGGGATTCCTCCCTTTATCAAGTTCAAAGCAAATCTAAGCTCACAAGTATGCATATTTGTGAGATGTAACCTGTGTCTTCTACTTGTGAGCTTAGATTTGCTTTGGACTTGATAAAGGAAGAAATCCCGAAAGCTTGTCTCTACAAAATGCTGTTAGTCCAGTAAAAAAGGTATTACAAGATACTGCAACATTTTATGATTTGTATCTATATATATTATACATATATATAGTGGGTATTTATACTTACCGTAATTATACTTTCCTCGAGTCCCCGAAGGCAGCACAGAAGGGTATATGGTCTCAAGACCACCCACCAGGACCGCCCATCTAGATTAATAAATCAATTAAGCAATTAAGCTACCCGGCCCCCTGGCCCACAAAAAGACCCCGCAAACTCCCGCACACTCTGTAATAAAATAGACCGAATGATGCATAAACAAATATTTATTGGGAGGGTATGTGTGCTGCCTTCGGGGACTCGAGGAAAGTATAATTACGGTAAGTATAAATACCCACTTTCCCCGGTGCTGAAGGCTGGGCTCTCGGTAGGGATGACCAGCCGGTAATGCTTTGCAAAGGTAGATGCCGAGGACCAGGATGCGGCATTGCATAAGTCCATTAGTCAGGGCCCCAAGCAAAATGGACATGGAGGCCCCCCCCCCTTTAATGTTGACGCACGTCACGCTCTAGGGCCGGCGTCAGGACATAGTAACGCCGGCCCTTGAATTCTGGGAGCGCAACGTGAGCGAACGTCGATACGACGCACATTAGGTGCAGCAGTGTTCCCCCCACATTAGGTGCAGCAGAGTTCCCCCACATTAGGTAGGCAGTGTTCCCCCCACATTAGGTAGGCAGTGTTCCCCCCGCATTAGGTGCAGCAGTGTTCCCTACCCATACCCCCTGTCCAGACCCCCCCCCCCCCCAGGGCCATTTTTTTGGGTGGGGGTTTGACTGCTGAGACCCCCACCGATCACCTCGGTTAAAGTGGTTCTCCAGCTGTTGGAAAGCTAAAACTCCCATCATTCTGGAGAGCCTCTTGCAATAGGAGTTGTAGTTTTGTAACAGCTGAAGAGACACAGATTGGACACAGTTTTACCCATCATCACTGCAGAACTTACAAGTGACTACAGTTCTGATGGGACAGTCAGGAGAATACACAATGATATCAGTGACCTGAGTGACGTCTTCTGACTTGAGTGATATCTTCTCTGTTATCTTTTCTTCTTCATCTGGTCCAGAGACCACGTCTTCCTCCAGCTCCATCTTCTCTACAGAGTCTGACATCCAGACATCATTGGCTCCTCACATTGTCAGTAGATCCTCATCCTCTGCATGAAGACAGTAATCATTATAACCTTGCCAGAAAGTGTAACCTAAATAAAATACTGCCCCACACTGTACCCTGAATATAATACTGCTATACACTCTACCCACTTAATATAATCCTGCCCCACACTGTACCCACTTAATATAATACTGCCCCACACTGTACCCTGAATATAATACTGCCCCACACTGTACCCTGAGTATAATACTGCCCCACACTGTACCCTGAGTATAATAATGCCCCACACTGTACCCTGAGTAAAATACTGCCCCACACTGTACCCTGAGTAAAATACTGCCCCACACTGTACTCTGCATATAATACTGCCCCACACTGTACCCTGAGTAAAATACTGCCCACACTGTACTCTGCATATAATACTGCCCCACACTGTACCCTGAATATAATACTGCTATACACTGTACCCACTAAATATAATCCTGCTATACACAGTACCCACTAAATATAATACTGCTATTCACTGTACCCACTAAATATAATACTACCATACACTGTACCCACTAAATATAATCCTGCTATTCACTGTACCCACTAAATATAATCCTGCTATTCACTGTACCCTAAATATAATACTGCTATACACTGTACCCTAAATATAATACTGCCCCACACTGTACCCTGAATATAATACTGCCATACACTGTACCCTGAATAAAATACTGCTATACACTGTACCCACTAAATATAATACTGCCCCACACTGTACCCACTAAATATAATTCTGCCACACACTGTATCCTGAATATAATGCTGCCACACACACTGTTCCCTGAATATAATGCTGCCACACACTGTACCATGAATATAATGCTACCTCACACTGTACCTTGAATATAATACTGCCACACACTGTACCCTGAATATAATGCTGCCACACACTGTACCCTGACTATAATGCTGCCACACACTGTACCCTGAATATAATACTGCCACACACTGTACCCTGAATATAATACTGCCGCACACTGTACCCCTGAATATAATACTGCCCCACACTGTACCCTGAATATAATCCTGCCACACATTGTACCCCCTGAATATAATACTGCCACACACTGTACCCTGAATATAATGCTGCCACACACTGTACCCTGAATATAATGCTGCTCCACACTGTATTTACTGAATACAATACTGCCACACATGCATACACATCACATATACATATACACCCCCTCTTATCCTCTGTGTCCTCATCATCCCCATAACCCCCCACCAAACCTCTCCTCATCATTACTATAACTGAGGAGGAGAGATGCAGGGGGGGGGCACCTCTCATGACCCCCATAACACCCCTCCTGCATCTCTCATGACCCCCATAACACCCCCCTGCATCTCTCATGACCCCCATAACACCCCTCCTGCATATCTCATGACCCCCCATAACACCCCCCTGCATCTCTCATGACCCCCATAACACCCCCCTGCATCTCTCATGACCCCCATAACACCCCCTGCATCTCTCATGACCCCCATAACACCCCCCTGCATCTGTCATGACCCCCATAACACCCCCCCTGCATCTCTCATGACCCCCATAACACCCCCCCTGCATCTCTCATGACCCCCATAACACCCCCCTGCATCTCTCATGACCCCCATAACACCCCCCCTGCATCTCTCATGACCCCCATAACTCCCCCCGGCATCTCTCATGACCCCCATAACACCCCCCCTGCATCTCTCATGACCCCCATAACACCCCCCCCTGCATCTCTCATGACCCCCATAACACCCCCCTGCATCTCTCATGACCCCCATAACACCCCCCTGCATCTCTCATGACCCCCATAACACCCCCCTGCATTTCTCATGACCCCCATAACACCCCCTGCATATCTCATGACCCCCATAACCCCCCCCTGCATCTCTCTTGACCCCCATAACACCTCCCCTGCATCTCTCATGACCCCCATAACACCTCCCCTGCATCTCTCATGACCCCCATAACACCCCCCTGCATCTTTCATGACCCCATAACACCCCCCTGCATCTCTCATGACCCCCATAACACCCACCCCTGCATCTCTCATGAACCCCATAACACCCCCCTGCATCTCTCATGACCCCCATAACACCCCTGCATCTCTCATGACCCCCATAACACCCCTGCATCTCTCATGACCCCCATAACACCCCTGCATCTCTCATGACCCCCATAACACCCCCCCTGCATCTCTCATGACCCCCATAACACCTCCCCTGCATCTCTCATGACCCCCATAACACCCCCTGCATCTTTCATGACCCCATAACACCCCCCTGCATCTCTCATGACCCCCATAACACCCCCTGCATCCTTCATGACCCCATAACACCCCCCTGCATCTTTCATGACCCCATAACACCCCCTGCATCTCTCATGACCCCCATAACACCCCCCCTGCATCTCTCATGACCCCCATAACACCCCCTGCATCTCTCATGACCCCCATAACACCCCCCTGCATCTCTCATGACCCCAAAAAAACACCCCACTGCATCTCTCATGACCCCCAAAACACCCCACTGCATCTCTCATGACCCCCAAAACACCCCACTGCATCTCTCATGACCCCCATAACACCCCCCTGCACCTCTCATGACCCCATAACACCCCTGCATCTCTCATGACCCCCATGACACCCCACCCACACACACACAGATTACACACACACACAAACAAACACACACACACCTCTCATCACCATTGCAGTCCCCTAACAACCATACAATCCCCCCCCCCCCCCGGGCCCCCCGCGCCAGTTTACTTACCCTGCCGGGGATCGTTGCAGAGGCGTGAGTCTTCTGCTGCTCCTGTCACTGCACGGAGGATGCTGGAGGTTCCCGCGGGGACGCAAGCAGGGACAGGTCAGGTGATTGGCGCAGACGTGCGTGCCTGCGCGGGGCCGGCCCTGCTTTGTTTCTTAAGGGGCCCGCGCCCCCCAAAAAAGGTAATTTTGGTGAAATGTGCGGGCCCCCCGAAGTGCCCCATCGCTACAGGACGGGAAAGCACCGGCTCTGCTCGGGGCCCCCCAGCCAGCTCGGGGCCCCAAGCAATTGCTTGGTTTGCCGGTCCGGTAGCGACGGGCCTGCCATTAGTGACACCTGTTCCCTCTCTGCCCAGGATGTTCCAGTGGACCGTGTAGAGTACGCTTTCAAGGGATGAGGTGGCTCTTTCCCTTCTTTCTCATACACCTCAGTGATGGTGGTTCGGATCCAGCGTGCCAACGTATCTTTAGAGGCTTTAAGCCCTTTCCTTGCCCCTGTTGTTAGTATAAACACATTTTCTTCTCTACGTATGTCTTGTACACGCTGAAGATAGCAGGTCAGAGCTCTCTTTATATCCAGGCTGTGAAACTTCTGCTCTTCTTCTGAACACGGATCTGGAAAGAATACAGGTAGGAATGTTTCTCTGTTAATGTTTGCTGTAGATGGAACCTTGGGGATAAATGCCGGCATCGTCCTAAGTCGAACCATCAGGGAGGATCTTTAAATACGGTTCCTTGGAGGATAGAGCTTGTAATTCCCCCAACCTTTTTGCTGAGGTTACTGCCACCAGAAATAAAGTCTTCATTGAGGTCCCAAGTTGCTACTGGAGGACGGATTGATGGATTAAGTCTTCTTAGGGCTTTGAAGAATCTAATAATCAAAGGTTGATTATTACATTTTCCTTCCGTCATTGCATTTATTGCCGTTAGGTGAACTTTTAAGGTATTGGTTTTTAGGCCTTTATTATGTCCTTCCTGAAGGAATTGAAGAACTGAAGATAGTGATAACTGTAAATTTTCTTGCGTTAGCCAAGACAAAAACTTCCTCCATAGTCTGCCATAGATAAAATTTGTGGATGACTTTCTAGATGATAGTAATGTTCTTACTACTTCATCTGATAGTCCCTGACGTTTTATCCTCTCTCCTTCAGGAACTAAGCCGTAAGATGCTCCAGATGAGGATGCTGGAACCCCTTCTGATACAGCAGGTCCGGAACTGAAGGGAATTTCCAGAAGTTGCCTTCGGACAGGCGAAGTAGCACTGGTAACCATGCCCTCCTGGGCCAGAAGGGCGTAATTAAGATCACTGCTGGACCCTCTGCAAGGATTTTCCCTAGTACCTTGGGTACCATCGGAGGTGGCGGATACAGGTATACAAATTTCATGCTCCATCGTGAAGCGAATGCTTCCAAAATATCGGGCCGATCGTGTTTTCTGAGGGATCCGAACCTCGGTAGTTTCCTGTTCTCGCGGGTGGCCATTAGGTCCACCTCCGGTGTGCCACATTTGTCCGTCAATATCCTGAAATACTTCTGATTCAGGGACCATTCTCCTGCTTGGAGAACTTGCCGACTGAGCAAATCCACCTGTTGGTTCAGTATCCCACTTATGTGAGCAGCTCGCAGATCCACTACCACTGCTTCTGCCCATCTCATGAATTCCGCACATAGATCTTGCAGGGACCGACAACGCGTGCCACGCAGCTTGTTGATATAAAATGCTGCGGTGGTGTTGTCGGTCTGCACTAAGACATATCTCCCTGAGGCAGAGGGTATGTAATGCCGGAGGGCCAGTTGTATGGCTTTCAGCTCCCAAAAATTTGAGGACTTCTTCGCCAGATAGGGAGCCCATACACCCTGCACCCAGGTCTGTCCTGAATGTGCCCCCCAACCAGTTGCTGAGGCGTCTGTTGTGATGACCATCGGTGGACTGTAAACTATCTCCAGGTTCTTTCTGTAGGTCCACCATAAAAGCCCCTCCCGAACACTGAGAGATATGTTTGTGTTTGCATCCAGATGACGGAATTTGGTCTTGGAAAGCAAAATCTCTCTTTGCAGATCCCTGAAGTGGGCTTTTGACCATGGTACGGCCTCTATGGTGGCTGTGAGAAGACCTAGAATACTCATTGTCCGTCTGATCGTTAACCGAGGCGTCCGATGCAGCTTCCAGATGGTGTTCCGTATCTGTGTTATCTTTTCTTCTGGCAGGAAGATCTTCAACACTGTCAGGTCTACTATAAGTCCCAGGAACTTTATCCGAGATGTTGGTGTCAGTTCAGATTTTTGATGATTTATCAAAAACCCTACATCTTCTAATAACTGGATGGAGGAGCTGATATGACTCTTCAGGATCTCTGGAGAGCTGGCCACAATCAACCAGTCATCTAAGTTGGGAACAATTCTTATGCCTTGCAGGCGCAAGGCCGCTACCAGAACGACAATTACTTTTGTAAATATTCTTGGTGCTTCTGACAGACCGAAGGGTAAAGCTTTGAACTGAAAATGCACTATCCCCTTTTCTGAGGCAACTGCTACTCTTAGGAATCTTCTGTGATCTTCTTTTATAGGTACATGCAGGTAAGCGTCCTTTAGGTCCAGGGACGGCATATTGTCCATTCTGAATTTTGTTTTTAGAAGATGATGATTGAGGAATCTCAAATCGATTATTAAACGCCATCTGTTATCCGGTTTCGGGACAGCAAAAACTCTGGAGTACACTCCTTGGAACTATTGATCCACAGGCACGGGTTCTAGTGCTTCTTTTACAAGAAATTCTTCCAGGAGACCCAGGACATGATGGTCTTTTCCTCCATTTATGAATATTCTGTTTCTGGGCTGCTGGAGAAACTCCAGTTCGTACCCTGAGCGGACAATGTTTAGAACCCAACCATCTGATGTAACACGTTCCCAGTTGCTTGAAAATTTCAACAGCCTTGCTCCCACCGGATCTGAACATCTGGTGTCAAAACTCCTGCTTAGGGTTGGAGGGACCTGATGGTCCTTGCCCCTGCTTTTTCTTCCCTCTGTCTTGGAATCTTGGTTGATACCTTCTTTCCGTCCTTTCCTGGAACGGTCTTCTGCGAAAATGTCTTTTTCCTCTCTGAACTCGACCTCCCTTAAACGGTTTCCGAAAGGAATAAGGCAATACCAGGACCTTATCTTATCTGTTCTCTTTAAGGACCTTGTCCAATTGTCTGCCAATCAACCTACCTGGTTCAAACGGGAGCGCACAGAAGTGTGTTTTTGAGGAAGCGTCCCCCGACCAGGGTTTCAGCCAAACCGCTCTGCATACTGAATTAGTAACGGCCATAGATTTAGACACCATCTTAAGCACATCCAGCGAAAAGTCGCATAAATAGTCTGCCGCCGACTTTAAGGATGACAAATGTTCTTTCAGCCGGCGCTTAGAACCTCCTTCTTCTATGTCCTGTGACAGCTGGCTAAGCCACAGCCTCATGGCTCTGGATACAGGAACTGAGGAGAGTGCTGCCTTGTTAATGGAAGACATATTTGTATGCATCCTTTTCAGCAAAGTGTCTGCTTTCTTATCCAATACGTCTCTCAGTAACACCGAGTCATCTGCAGGAAAGAATGACTTCTTAGAAACCATGGCCACTGCTTTGTCCACGTTGCTCGGCTGATCCCAATCCTTGGATACCGCCGGATCCAACTTCTACATAGCTTTGAACCGGGCACCCATATCCAGGCGCTTGTCTGGTTTCATAAACTCCTTGTCCATAATCCCCTGCAGGACTTGATGACCGGGCAGGAATCTAGACTTTTTCTTTGGAAAGTAGAAAAGGCTTTCTTTATCCTGCACATCCCTTTCACTTTTCCCTGATTCCATACTTTTCTTTACTTTTTTGATTAGTTCATCTGACACTTTTATCTTGAATAGATAATAGTCCTCAGCCCCATGTTCTGACTCTGAGGAAGAACTGGACGAGGATGAAGAGGAAGATGATCTCCGTTTCTTATGATGCTTTCTCTTCTTTTGATAAGAAGGTCCTGCAGAACTACTGCTGGAGGAACTGTCTGAAGAAGAGGACAGGACTTTTTTCCTATCTTTTGGTCTCTTTTTTACTGGTATTGAGTCTGAAGAAGATGATGATGAGGATGAAGAGGATATTCTCCTGCGCTTATGGCGCTTCTTTTTCTGCGCCGACGGACCTGGTTCCGCCATACGGTTGCGCATCCATGAGAAGAAACCCCTGGCTTTATTCTCAAAATCCTCCTTATCTGGAGGACAGCATGATTTACATATTTTAGACTGGCAATCATCTCCTAGGGGCTGTAGACAACTAATACATCTCTTAGTTTTATTAGTTTCTTGACTTTTTGGCACATTTTCCTTAGCACAGTAGTCACAGTCATTGAAGGGGAATCCATCAGGCAGCGGTTCACTGCAGAACACACAGCACTGGTGCTTGATCTTAGATTTCTTCTTCCTGGCAGATACAGAATCCATCTGGAACAGGAAGAAGAAATCAGCATCCTGAATAATACACAGAAGTAGAGGGTAAAAAAACTGGTACATTACCTTATTACACCGAGAGCCCGGCTGCCCAGCAAGAGGCCGAACACACCGCTCTCCTGGTCTAATAAGGAAAACTGCAGGCACCCCGTCATGCAAGCCCGCCTGACGTCACACACAGTGCGCGCACTCCAGCCCCGATATACAGAGCACAGCTGGATGCGCGCACCTAGTACAGAATATGCGCCGGAAGTACAGGAAGTGTCAGAATATCACAGATACACAGTGACAGTAGAAGGAGGAAGTTTTACTCACCGCCGGAGTTCTTCAGGCTGATCCCGCTGACCGGAGCGCACGGCATCTACAGCACCGGACCACCCAATGCAGGCAAGTACCACTGTCTTTTACTTTCTTCCGCCGGGATAACCACCAGCCTCCTTAGACAGTTAGGGACCCAGGACCCCGCACTGGTGACGTCCCAAAGGTAAGTCAGGCCCTGCACTGACTGTAGCCCTGTCATCCGCCTGCTGACACCGCACGCCGGGACCCCGCACCGGCAATGGATGACAGGGATTTGCCAGGACCCTGCACTGGCTCAATACTCACGGAAAACATTGCAGCCATGCCATGCAAAACTGTTCTTTAAAATTCTCTTAGATGAGCTGACATAGTGGGTCCCATGAGGACCGAAAAAAAACACAGTGTGCAGGAGTTTGCGGGGTCCTTTTGTGGGCCAGGGGGCCGGGTAGCTTAATTGCTTAATTGATTTATTAATCTAGATGGGCGGTCCTGGTGGGTGGTCTTGAGACCATATACCCTTCTGTGCTGCTGTATGGGGCGAAGAGGAAATATATATATATATATTATATACATATATAAATATATATATATATATATACACATATATATATACACACACACACACATATATATATATATATATATATATATATATATATATATATACATGCATATCCTAGCAGAGAAGTGTGTGTGTCCCGATCCCCGTGATTGGGAAACACACTGCGCTGCTCAGGATTTTTCTGTGCGAAACGCTGCCATCAGCTAGTCAGATTTGACTAGCTGATAGGAGCAATCGCTGTGAGGGGGGGAAGGACCCCTAGGTCCCAAGGCAAGATGTCTGGCTATCAGTGATAGCCACCATCTTACCCGGCGTGGCGGGATGCCGCGAGTAGCTGCCAGTATCTGCATGACGTACATGTACGTCATAGGTCGGGAAAACCTTCCCGGTCATGACGTCCATGTAGGTCATGGGTCGGGAAGGCGTTAATTCCCACTACACCGACTGGCTGATATGGGATCCCATCGAGGGTGCATAAAATGAAGGTAATATTCCATACAAAAAAAATTTGAGAGTGAAGTCGCACTCCTTGAGATACAATAAACTTTTTATTCCAAAGAAGTGCAGTAAAAGTAAACATAAGTTTCACTAGCGGGGAGTGAGAGCAGCTGCTCTCGGACATGGGCTCACACCACTGGAGGCTACTAGTTTCACGTCATTAGAGGAAGCTTCTTCTGGCCAAAGTGTACGCCTACCTGAAGTGGTATGTACACTTAAATACACAAATAACAAAGGGTAACCATAGTGATACATATGAAAATGGTATATTTGCAATACTATAAAAAAAAAAACTAAGAAAGAGAGGGACTCCAGCTCAGCTCAGGAAGATACGGCTTTATTCACATCAACGAGGCAACAGGTAACAGGGAGGAAGTGACGCGTTTCGGCCAGGTGCTGGCCTTAGTCGTACAATAATTGTAGTGAAGGGAGGTGCTCAGGGACATATAATCACCGGCAAACTCTCATTCACGATCGGAGCCATTCACATAAGTAAAGACGCAGAAATATAAAAGAGTGTACATGTTTGCTCCCCACAATCCCTATGCCAAGTGCATCTCATGGTATGGCCGCTACATTGACGACCTCTTGTTTATCTGGGGGTCGGATGTGGCGGCCATACAGGGATTTACAAAATACCTCAATAATAACTTCTTGGGTTTGGTCTTTACAGTTCACCATCACATAACTGAGATTGCCTTTTTGGATCTACAGTTGGTGGGTGATATTCAGTCACGTTCTATATACACCAAAACATATGGAAAAGATACTGCTGTAAACTCCATCCTTCACACAGACTCGTGTCATCCTCCCCATGTGGTTAACAATATACCCATGGGGGAGATGACACGAGCCAGAAGGAACTGTACTAAAGTGGAACATTTCGAATATGAGGCACATAACATTCAAAATCAAGATTGTCCCCCAGTCTATTTTCAGAAAAACCACAGTCCAACCCAATATGGTTGGAATATAAAGGCACTTACAAGTGCGGCCACAGAAAATGCAGATGCTGTGAAGTCATATCGTCTTCCTCCACCTTTATGTCCTGCACCAATCAAGACTCTTTTCAAATAAAACAATATATCAATTGTAATACGAAATATGTCGTTTATTTATTCACTTGTGAGTCTTGTATGGTGCAGTACGTAGGGTGTACTACGAACACACTGAAAACACGAATCAGAAAACATCTTTCGGACATTCCGCATTTTAATAGTAGGAATGTCTCTATGATTTCAAAACACATTGCGGAATGTCATGCTGGAAACTGGTCGAATATTAAATTACAAGGAATTGAAAGAGTGTTCTGTCCAAAAAGAGGAGGAGACCATAGAAAAAAACTTATGGATAGGGAAATATATTGGATTCTAAAATTAGACACAAGGGTCCCCAATGGTCTTAATAAAAGGTTGGATGTAATTTTACATTATTAATATAGTACAGTATCAATATTTACGGTCTGAATCTAATCTTACATACCATATATTCTTAGTGATATTGTAATGTTTTTTTCTAAAATTTGCGGTTACACTTGTTGTTGTTGTTTCTGTTTTTGTTTTGCGTGTTTTTTCATATATAACCGCTGTTGCTCATTTCAGTTTATGAGAGAATAATTCTATGTATTGCATTAATTGTTGCTATATTTAGTCATATTTTCTGCAATTCTTTCTATATGTCCATGTGCACGGTGGTATATTTATTTATCTTTTTCTTATTATAAATAATATATATTTTTCCATACCGCTGTTCACATGGACATTGAAAAACGCATTTATCTTTTTATTTTCATTTTTTATACTTCCGTGAGCTATTACATGTATTGCTAAGTTTTTTCATGCGTACTTACTATGTTGCTCACAAGTATACTAACAATATTTCTATTTATTGTGTACTTTTTCATATTTTTTAAATAATATAATAAATGTTTTTCCTTTAATTATTTGTTTATATTATGATATGAACATGTACACTCTTTTATATTTCTGCGTCTTTTCTTATGTGAATGGCTCCGATCGTGAATGAGAGTTTGCCGGTGATTATATGTCCCTGAGCACCTCCCTTCACTCTCGGAACCATATATAAGGGTTCTTAGAACTTCTAATTATTGTACGACTAAGGCCAGCACCTGGCCGAAACGCGTCACTTCCTCCCTGTTACCTGTTGCCTCGTTGATGTGAATAAAGCCATATCTTCCTGAGCTGAGCTGGAGTCCCTCTCTTTCTTCGTGATTTTTCCGGGTGAGGTCCACACCCACTCCGTGCCCAGCATCCAGACCAGGAATTGATCCGGGATATCTGCTTTCTGTTTGCCTATATATAAAAAAACATACATATTAAAACCATCTAGATATAAACTGACTCACAGAAAAGTTGAAAGGTCTTTCCGTTTGTTTAATCCTAGGGGACCTGTAGCATTCAGCTTAATAATCCACAATGCTGCTCTCTGAAGCAGGTAAGTATGTCAGTACTCATCCATGGGACCACTATCTATTCTTTCTAGATCAGCAAATTTCAGGCCCACCGGACTGCTTCCATGGTATTCAGCCACATGGGTGGAGCAAACTTCCGGTGTTTGCTCCACCGGAAATTCTTTTTTTCTTGAATTTCTTTTCTGTCAGACCACAGTGCTCTCTGCTGACACCTCTGTCCATTTAAGGAACTATCCAGAGAAGGAGCAAATTCCCATAGCAAACCTATCCTGCTCTGGACAGTTTCTAAAATGGACAGACATGTCAGCAGAGAGCACTGTGATCAGACAGAAAGGAAATTCAAAAAGAAAAGAACTTCCTGTGGCGCATACAGGGGTTTAGGGAAGAGCCAGTACCAACAGGCCTGGAGGGTTAAAAATGGCGCTCTTCGGCCTAGGCGGTAACAGGCTGGTGTAATTTAGGCTGGGGAAGGCCAGTAACAATGGTCCTCGCCCACCCTGGTAACGTCAGGCTGTTGCTGCTTGGTTGGTATTTGGCTGAGAATAAAAATAGGGGGAAACTTATGCTTTTTTTTCATAAATAGTTAAATATTACATTACTTAAGGGGTATAGTTTCGAAAATGGGGGTCACATGTGGGGAGGGGGGGGTGCATTGTTCGGGCACCATGGGGGCTTTGTAAACACACGTGGCCTTCAATTCCGGACAAATTTTCTCTTCAAAATCCCAATGGTGCTCCTTCTCTTATGAGCATCGTTGTTCGCTCGCAGTGCACTTTACATCCACATATGGGGTATGATCTTACTCAGAAGAAATGGGGTTACAAATTGTGGAGGGCTTTTTTTTCCTATTTTCCTTTGAGAAAATGAAAAATATAGGGTAACACCAGTATTTTAGTAAAAAAAAAAATGTTTTTTCATTTTCCCATCCAACTTTAACGATAAAGAGATCATAACAAAGAAAGCACATAAACTCAAAAGAGATAGAGATGATAAACGGGAGGGCATATATAGGACATGGAGCAAAAATAAATCTTCAATTACCACAGATATGGAAACCCCAGTGGTCAACGGCACAACATCAGACCAAGCACCAATGAACAAAAAATACCCAAAAAGACCATGCACCCCATATGTCAGGAGAATGGAGCAAAGACATATACAAAAAAAACATTTAGACCATGGTCCAGAATATACCCTGGTCCAGAAACGAGGAAGGCCAATCAAACCCTTTTGATACAAAAACATATAACAATAGGACGGAAGGACGGGGAATCATGAGAGGTCAAATGGACCATCGGACCAAAATCACAAAAGAAACAACAGCAGTAACACCTATAAAAATAACAAAAACAACAACAATACAAACATCAACAAGGTAAAAATTACTACTAATCCACAAAGTCCAGAAAAGCATAATTCAGACAAAACAAAAATGAATCCTATAGAACTGGTAGATCCCTCATGCCTCGACTCTCTAACATTCGAAGCTGGTGTACCAGCAACACCCATCCAAACAAAAGTCCAGATGATTGAAATTTAAAGTGCAATCGATCGACTTCAAGAAGAAATTGGCCGTGGATACCCGAAAGAGACCACGGACCGAACAATATTACAGCTTTTACCATCTCCCACAAAAGAAGTAGCACACCAATAAATGATTTATCTATACTAACAATTCATGCAGAATACTCACCGGAAGTTAGCCAGATGCCCCAACGGTCTCCACACAGTGGCGGATCCAGGGGGGGGCGGGGCAATTGCCCCCCCCCCCCCGAGATTTCTGCCTGCCTGACTCCCTCCCGATTTCTAGCATGGTGGAGCGGGAAATGACAGCTCCCGCTCCACCATTCACTCATTTGTTTACCTTTTTGCGCGAGTCGCCGCTAGGACGTGACCGCCGATCAACAGCAGGCCAGTGAGATGACGTCACATTATCGCGCCGGAAGAACCTGTCACCGCGGCTCGCTGCTCAGCTGTCTGCACACTGCACTGTGCAAACAACAAGAAGAGAGCTGCTCAGCGGGGGAACATAACATAGGTAAGTTTGTTTTAACTGTATGGCATTGGGGTCAGGGGGCAATGTAAAAACGTAGGGGGGCACAAAAAAGGATACATGTAAAGTGAGGTGCCCATGACAGGGGGGCATTATCAGTGAAGAGCACGTGACAAGGGGTCCCCTGTCATGTTCCACTGACATATTATGCCCCTTGTGCTGTGCCCCTCACATATAATGCCCCCATCATCATGTGCCCTTCAGATATAATGCTCCTGTCATGTGCCGCTCACATATAATGCCCCCTGTGGGGCAGGAAAGGGGGCATTACATGTGAGGGGCATGTCACAAAGGGCATTATACTTTAGAGGAACAGGACAGGGGGCATTATATGTGAGGGGCACATGATGAGAGCATTAAATGAGGGACACAGCACAGGGGGCATTAAATGCTAGGGGAGCATGATGGGGCATTATATGTAAGGGGCACAGCACAGGGGGCATTATATGTAAGGGGCACAGCACAGGGGGCATTATATGTAAGGGGCAAGGCACAGGGGGCATTATATGTGAGGGGCACAGCACAGGGGGCATTATATGTGAGGGGCACAGGACAGAGGGCATTATATGTGAGTGGCACAGGATAGGGGGCATTATATGTTAGGGGCACAGGACAGAGGGCATTTTTATTATGTGGGGAACAGGACAAACATTATTATTATGTGGGGGGTGCAGGAAGGGTCATAATTATTATATGTGGGGCACAGGATGGGGCACTATTACTATATGTGAAGGCACAGAGTGTTTTGCATTTTAGAGGTATGGTCATATTATAAAGGAATTTCTGGGGTGGTACGATTTTTATGGGCCACAATACATTACAGTATTGTATTCAGAGGGTGCACTGCATGGCAAGGTTATATTCAGATGGTACAGTGTGGTAGTATTATATTCCGAGAGCGCAGTGTGTAGTGGTATTATATTCAGAGGGTCCAGTGTGTGGCAGTATTATATTCAGAGGGTAAAGTGTGTGGTAGTATATTCAGAGGGTACAGTGTGTGGTAGTATTATATTCAGAGGGTCCAGTGTGTGGTAGTATTATATTCAGAGAGTGCAGTGTGTGGTAGTATTATATTCAGAGGATACAGTGTTTAGTAGTATTATAATTATTGTTTTCATATAGAGGATCGGACTTCACTGACAAATTAAGGAGCCATCTGGGTGTCATTTTCTGCAGAGAGAAGATTTAGCTGACAAAGTCACAGCGGTATGTACCATCAAAGATGTCACCTGTAATCACTGATATCATTGTGTATTCTAAAAATGGAAATTGAGGCTCAGGGTCAATGAATATTGGATGATGAGATGTTTATTATAATAAAATATACTGCATATTTTTAAAATTTTTAGCCTAAAGTCTATCTGCGTGTTATACGCCGATAAGCCGCTGCAGTTCAATGATTTAAAGCGGGTGCTTTAAATCAATGAACTTCAGCAGCTTTTGAAGGTGCAGAGACCTGCCGTCACTACTGGCCTCTCTGCCCCTGCCTTTCCTGGGGTCTAGAGCCCTGCTGCTGCCGCTTCTCTCCCCCTGGCTATCGGCGCCGCTACCCCTTCTCTCCCCCTGGCTAAGCGGCGCCGGCAATGGGGCAGCGGTGCCGATAGCCAGGGGGAGAGAAGCGACGGCAGCAGGGCTCTAGACCCCAAGAAAGGCAGTGGGAGAGAAGCGTGCAGCGACGGCCTCTCTCTCCTTGCCTTTCCTGGGGGCTTCTGCGGGGTCAGAAACAGTGTATCGGGGTATACACATGCACACACACGCACCCTCATTTTACCAAGGATATTTGGGTAAAAAACTTTTTTTACCCAAATATCCTTGGTAAAATGAGGGTGCGTGTTATAGGCCGGTATCGTGGTATACCCCGATAAATACGGTATATGATAGTTAAAGTGTGTGCCGAACCTCACAGGGCCCTTGTGGGTAGGCAAATACACAATAAAAATTCACAATAGATATACAAATATAATACGGCAATTGTAACTAATATCAACAGGTAATTAGTAAAAATTAATAAAATTGTAAAAAATGTATAAAAAATAAAAGAGTGTCCACAGTATCCGATAAAACAGGCAAAATTATCCACAGTGTCCGATAAATCAGTCAAAATTATCCACAGTGTCCGATAAGCCAGCCAAAAAAATATTATCGGACACTGTGGATAATTTTTACTGATTTATCGGGCACTGTGGATAATTTTGGCTGTTTTATCGGATACTGTGGACACTCATATTTTTTATACATTTTTTACAATTTTATTAATTTGTACTAATTACCTGTTGATATTTGTTACAATTGCCGTATTATATTTGTATATGTATTGTGAATTTTTATTGTGTATTTGCCGACCCACAAGGGCCCTGTGAGGTTTGGCACACGCTTTAATTATCATATATATTTTATTATAATAAACATATCATCATCCACTATTCATTGACCCTGAGCCTCAATTTCCATTTTTTATTTATTGCATTTTTTACACCGTGGGTATAGGTGTTATTTGAGTAGCTCGGGTCCCAGGAAACTAGTTGATAAGAGCCTCTCCTACTCTTTATACATCATTGTATATTCTCCCTTACTATAGAGAAGACGTCACCTGTAGTCACTGATATCATTGTGTATTCTCCTCACTATAAAGAAGACATCACCTGTATCAATGATAAAATTGTGTATTCTCCTCACTATAGAGAAGACATCACCTGTAATCACTGATATCATTGTGTATTCTCCTCACTATAGAGAAGACGTCCCCTGTAGTCACTGATATCATTGTGTATTCTCCTCACTATAGAGAAGACGTCACCTGTAGTCACTGATATCATTGTGTATTCTCCTCACTATAAAGAAGACATCACCTCTATCAATGATATTGTGTATTCTCCTCACTATGTCCCATCAGAGCTGTAGTCACTTGTAAGTTTTGCAGTTTTCATGGGTGAAACAACAACTCCCAGCATAACCTTACCACTACTTAGGTCATACTGGGAATTGTAGTTTTAAATGGTAAAAACTTCTCTAGCACTTCCCCATTCTGTGACAATTGGTGTATTTGATTATTATACTGGAAATTATTTCCTGCAATGTGCTACACCGCGGGCATCACAAGGGGCTAAAAAAATTACTTTGGGGGAAGAAGTGGTATGGGGTGACACCATTTTCTGCCACATCGGGTGACACCAACCCTAGAAACGCCACTGTTCATACTCAGTATCCTCTGCCCAGTTTCCAACCGTGCCAATCGGCCATTCTGTTTTGAGTGGGGGTGGGCTGTTGTAGTCATGTGGCATCAGGATGGTCACAAAGTGACACAGCTCAGGTGCAGCCTGGTGACATTATTTCTGCTCCCAACTCCTTTGATGAGCGCAGGCCCTGGCAGTCCTGTGCTTTGCCATGTGGGGAAGAGGGAGCTGGAAACACAGGATGTCTTACTTTTTCTGAGAGAGTGGGAGCCCATGGGGACCCGGAGCAGACTATGAAAAGGTTGGTCATCAATATGATGAGGCACTTTGGAGGGCACATTTTGTATGAGAGGGAGAAAAGGGGGACCATACGTACCAGTTTGTGTGAGGGAGGGGGCAAGGGGAGCAGTAAGTAAGAGGGAGCATTATTTATATATACACTTTTCGAGGTGCATTCTTTTACCATAAAGTAATTGGACAGTTTGAGAAAAAATATTTTATATAGGGTACTTTGGGGGACATAATTTTATATGGGGCATTGTGGGGGCACTAAATATGTTGCATTATTTTATATTTGGGAATACAGGATATAGAACTTTTTGAGTGAGGGGTTGAAAGATAGGGAGCCCAGTCAGTAATAGTTCTGTATTATACTCCCAGGGCCGCACTCACTATTTTACTGGTGTGGAGTCGCTGTGTATATACATAGTAACATAGTTCATAAGGCTAAAAAAAGACCAGAATTCATCAAGTTCAACTTATAACCCTAATGAGTCCCTACTGAGTTGATTCAGAGAAGGCAAAAAACCCTCATACTAGAGGTAAAAAAAAATTCCCGACTCCAATATGGCAGTCAGAATAAATCCCTGGAACAACTTTCTGTCCCTATAGATCTAGTATACATAACCTGCTATATTATATTTGTGGTCAAGGCTTCCCATAATGGATATGAACTTACCTAACCTTATACTAACAGCGGTCTGAGGTGTGCCATAACCGCATGAGATGAGGGCCCGCCTATAGAGGGCATACCCTGTTGTGAAAATATGATAAATGAGGGAGGGTTGGGTGGGAATAACGCCGCACCCGCCCCGAGGTACAGGAGCCCGGGGTTTATGTAGTGTCCAGCCCCTCCCACAAATACAGCCCATTGGGCTTTAATACTTGTGGTCAAGGCTTCCCATAATGGATATGAACTTACCTAACCTTATACTAACAGCGGTCTGAGGTGTGCCATAACCGCATGAGATGAGGGCCCGCCTATAGAGGGCAAAAGACAAGCCAGAATAGGTAAATATATATAACCTTTATTAATTCACAAAACTAACACCTTAAATACATCTGACATTTCTTTCTCGGGGTTTGGAATGTATCAAGCGTAACAAGCCGACTTCCATCTACCCAACCTCTTTATGACATGAGCGGGCACCTTGTGCTTTGACGCGGCCGATGCTGCACCTATCCTGAAGGAATGGCCAGAAAATTTCTGCGGGTCTAGGCCTAGCATGGTGAGTAGAGAGCGAATAGAACTAGTGAAAAGACTAGTTGACAGCGGCAAACCATCTACTGCCAGTAAAGGCACCTCGGGACCCACTCCGCGTGTGATATTCATGAATTGATCCAAGACCCTTACTGGGCACCACTTGTTACCCGAGAAAAAATAAGTAATCAAAACCTCCGATTTGGATGTCTTGGTACTTAGCAGAGATAAAACATATCTATCTCCAACTCGCGATAACTGTTGCCTTGAAACTGGCCTGCCCTTGACTGAACTAGCTGTCACTTCTCCAGGCCTGAGAAAACCATAAAAAATTAAGTACATGGCTGATTTAATCAAAATGCTGCGTGCCACCCCCAAAGGTGCTGTATCCAACAAATCCGATAAATTACGGAATATCCCACCTGAAATGGGCCACCTAGCCCCTGCCCTGACAGTTGGGGTGCTGCGAATACCGCGCAACACCGACTTTATCGCATGTACCGAAAAAAGTGAAGGCCTGCTTGGATATTCCATGGCCAGGAAGTGCTGAATACCCGCCAAATATAATTTGATAGTATTAAATGAAAACTTCTTGGTAAAATGACAAAATGAAATGAAACAAACTAAATTTGAAACATAATCTTCTTCAGGATTAGAAAACTCTGCTATAAATTTGGTATACCTGTCCCACGCAAGATTGTATGCTCGAGCAGTGCTAGGAGCCAACGAGCTCATCATTAGCTTCCGAGCCAGTTGTTTGTAAAGACCTAATCCATGCTGAGAAGTTGAAATTGTGGTACTGGCCACCCTCGCGTATCTGCCCCCGGCATAACCTGAAAGAAAACATCAAATTTTTGCCTAGATAACGCATCAGCTGCTATGTTCCTACTACCTTCAATATGTACAGCCGAGAAATGGAAATTAAATTGTAACGCGATCCAAACTAAACGTCTTAAAAACCTCATTACTTCTGCCGACTTAGATCTCCCTTTATTGATGATGTCCACAGTGGCCGAGTTGACACAAACAAAAATCACCGACCTATTGCACCAGTACTCCCCCCAAGCCTGCGCTGCCGCCACTATGGGAACGATTTCAAAGGTAGCGGAGCTGTCCGTGAAACCAGGAATAACATAAACCTGCCCCGGCCAGCCGCTAGCTATCCATCGAGAACCCCATATAGCAGCAAAGCCCACGCTGGATGAGGCGTCTGTGAATATGCGGGGAGAATCGGAACCAACAACAGGCACAAAGAGAGACACCCCCTTCCAGTTTGCTAGAAACTGCTGCCACATGAGCAGATCCGACATAGCTGGATGACCCAGGTGCACTATGCTGTCCTGAAGCGGAGCAGCGGCCACCAAATCTAACAACCTAGAAATGAAGGACCTGCCCTGGGGAATTACCCTCATGGCGAAAGCCAACATACCTAAAAGACTCTGCAACTCTGCTTTGTTCGTGACCCGGGACCTGACGAACTTATTAACCATGTCTCGGATACGTGATAGTTTATCTGCAGGCAACCGGGCCTCCATTTTGTTAGAATCTAAAATTATCCCTAGGAAAGTCAGAACCTTGGTCGGACCTTCCACTTTAGCGGGGGAAACAGGAATCCCTATCTGACTGAAGACCTCAAGTGTCTTTCCCAACTGCCACGGAACTTGCTGAGGGGGCTCTAACAACAGAAAATCATCAAGATAATGAATAACGTTGCTACAGCCGACAGCGTGTTGTAAAATCCACTGCAAAGCACAAGCTAACTGATCAAAAAGCCATGGACTGGATTTGGAACCAAATGTAAGTTTTACCGCAAAATAATACAGTTGTTGCCACTTCACCCCATACCACTGCCAAAGATCCTTTTTTACTGGCAACAGCTTAAAAGCATCCATTATATCTACCTTGGACAACCATGCACCTGTACCCAACGTTAGCAACATCTGGATTGCTTGGTCAACGGAAGAATATTTCATAGCGAACTCATCTGAGGGGATCAAAGAATTAATACTGGGTATGACAGAGCCGTGCGGTGCTGACAGATCGAAAATCAATCGCTTTTTGTTACTGAACTTCCCTGAGACAATACCAATGGGGCTAACCCGCCAATCTTGAAATGGAGGTACAGAAAAAGGACCAATCATGTAACCTTTATCAACTTCCCTATCCAGCAACTCTGATACTGACATAGGGTCATTGGCCGCTGATAATAAATTATTACATTCATATGTGGATTGCGGAAGAGCTACTAGTCCTGTATGGAAACCGCTGCTGAAACCATCCAAAAGCCAATTTACCCATTCTAAGTTGGGATGAAATTCAAGATACCCCTTCAAGACATGCATCTGTATGACACCTAAATATGATGAACCACCTTTTATTGAGCACAGTGAACGGGGGTGAGCCCGAAAACACTTAAGACAAACATGTAACAGTCTACACTGATTGTAATTGCATGTAGCTAAATTATAATTATTACAAATTTGGTTTTTACCCAAAAACCTAACTGGTCTGCCCAATTTATCAACCGATTCTGTGGCCCTGTTACCAGCATATGAGGTACCTGGTTTACTTGCTGACGCCTCCTCCTGCGCTAAATTGCACCATGCCGTGGCATGTGATATAGATTGACATAACGCGCATGACGGGGCCCTAAGCCCCGCAAAATGCCGGCAAAACAGCTCCGTGTCCAGTTTGGACCAGTCATAAGAGTAACCATGTTGCGCAAATGCCGCTGCTGCTTTTGCTGAAAACGACTTATGATAATCGTAAAAGTAGGTCCCTCCATATTTGTTACATAGGTCTGCCATATTAAATAGGTAAATATCCAATTCCTCCCTCCTAAGAGGTTTTGCCGAGCAGATTACATCCCTGAACATGCTAAATGCCACAATGAATTCAGGAAAAGATAATTTCCTATTCAACCTGGCGTCTTTGCTCCTCAGCACCACAGACAACTCCCCGCAGGCAATGGTTCTAGTATCTATCATGTCCTGGGTGGCAATGAGCAAAGACGCCAAATTGACGTCCCTTCCCTCCAAAATGTCCTTACGCACATTGGAAGGAACAAAATACGCTGGTGCCACCCTAGGAGGTACCAACCCCCTACCTGAATCCGTACTGCACCCTGGTACCGGCACTGCCACCTGCATACTGTTAGCAGCTGGAACTGGGACAACGGCAGGCACCAGGACACCTGCTGCAGGCCTCTGGGCATTGTTGCTCTCGAGACTGTCCAACCTAGCCTGCACAGTTGATAGGGAGTCCACCATAGTCGCCATTAAGGCATGCAACTGTCCCAGGGAAGCTGTAATGGGATCCTGCTGCAGACTGGTCCCTGGCAATGGGTCAGCCATCAGTATCTTATATAATTCGGCTTTTCGTGCGGAAGCCGGAAAAGGAACCCCACGCTTCTTAAGTTCCTCCATCAGTATTGGGATGGTCCATGTGCGATACGAAGGAGCGTCGCCCCCCTCAGACACCCTGGATGGGGTATCCAAGACGGACAAGGACTCCTCGATGTCTGACCCATGAGACATGCTTGAGTAGGTACCTGTCCGGGCCAAACGGGTGCCGGTGAAAAATAAAAAATAACAATTAAACCCAAACCAGCATGTGTCATGGACTTCTCTCACTTTTTTTTTTTTTTTTTTTTTTTTACCCACCTAGGTGCTGCTGATGTAATCTAGTAACCACCACTGATACTGGACCTGTAATTACTAAGGAGAAAAACCTGACCGTAAATGGAAATATGCGTACACTAAGTACAACGTAAATAAAGATATTGCAAATCGATCTGAAAAACGTGTCAGAAAGCCAACCGGAAC
This sequence comes from Hyla sarda, assembly GCF_029499605.1. Taxonomy (NCBI): domain Eukaryota; kingdom Metazoa; phylum Chordata; class Amphibia; order Anura; family Hylidae; genus Hyla; species Hyla sarda. The sequence continues at coordinate 291,918,127 of NC_079189.1, read as the reverse complement.
CTGCCGTAATGAGGTTGCTCTGAAGAAGAGTCAGAAACAACAATCAAGTAATAACAACCCTCGCGCTGAAGGAACGAGTCAGGCAACAGGGTACCGAGAAATTGACTATATAACTACATGACGTGCGTAGTTAGGACTGACATACCATTCGTGGCAGTTACTTAGGATAACTGCTGGTGTATAAGCATGACTACCGAAACGAGATTTGTGCCAGACCCAACAACGTGCCGGGTCATCGTCAAGATATAACCAATTTTTACGTAAAACTAGACATTCCATACACATACAATGTGCTCTACTATACACATAAACATAAACATATACATACATACACACCTATGTGCATACCTGCATATACCCGCCTGCATATATACACACAGATACCTACACATACGCACACATATATATATATATATAAACGTAAAGAAAAACATGTGCACACCCACGTGCCTATACCCAGACCATACACATAACCCCGCCTGACCCATACCTATACATATACGCACACTTATGTATCCCCACAGCTATTTACCCATACGAGCATATACACATATATATATATATCTATCCATATCCCCCCCTTTTTTTTTTTTTTTTTTTTTTTTTTTATAACTCTATTGTTTGTTCTGAAGACGTGTCAGCAACAACAAAACGTACGCTCGACAGAATCAAAAGTAACCTAGAACCATGTAACCTACCCGAGGTAACTTGTAGCTGAACCAACCAGGAGGAACCCCTCAATGAACCACCTGAATCCAGGACCAACCGAATCTATATGTACACACACAAACTAAATAATTAACAGAAAATCACGCCTAACTCTGCAGAAATGTGACAGATATGATGCAAAATAAACGCTGTCCCCATTTTAAGTAATCTATAAACCTCCAGAGACCCCTACAACAGTGTACTAACTATATCTACCAAATCCAACGCAGATCTGAAAAACCGACCTGGTGGATGTTCTATAGTACATTAACCCCTGTGTTAGCTCATGTATACTGTCTAAAAAGCTGACTATGATGTGACATGATATATTCTGAGTATGAGGGCCTGGCTGCGGGAGCCAACACCATCTCACATGGCAGTAGTGCCCCCCCCCCCCCCCCAAAAAATAAAAGAGAAAACCTTCAATAGACCCACCTGCCATGGGGCGTACAAATGACTCGCGGTCATGCGGTGACCAAAATGACTAACCACCACCCGAACATAACACAATATCTACCTATAACTGTCTTAATGAAATAATCCCTGATCTCAGGAATACCCCGCACATTATGGACGGACGGCCCCGAGAACGAAGCGTGGAAAACTTGTAGTGGGGCGGGATACGGCTCCCGGTGCATATCTAATGAAGGCCCGTAAAGTAACTCCAATATGCCGGCCAGCCGGCACTTACCCTCCACGCGCCGCCAAACACCTGACGTGACACTCCGCAGCCGAACGCCGGAGCAGAAACCGAAACCGGAAACAGGAAACCGAAACCGGAAGTGACGCGACGAGTGAGCTCCCTTGCAGCCACACAAGGAAAACTGCAATAACGCCGCACCCGCCCCGAGGTACAGGAGCCCGGGGTTTATGTAGTGTCCAGCCCCTCCCACAAATACAGCCCATTGGGCTTTAATACTTATCTAGAAAAACATCCAGGCCCCCTGAACAAAATGTTACAGGAACAATATGTTGATGATGGCCCACCCTGTTTAAAAGAGCTTAAAACCTAGAAACATTATATATATATATATATATATATATATATATATATATATATATATATAACAGTAGTGCAGCACTCCAAAAATGCAAAAAATATGTGAATTTATTGTCTAACATCATAGCAGCAACATTTCAGTTCCACACAGGAACCTTTTTCAAGCTTGAAAAAGGTTCCAGTGTGGGACTGAAACGTAGCTGCTATGATGTGAGACAATAAATTCACTTATTTTTTTGCATTTTTGGAGTGCCGCACTATTGTTTTTCTATCTGAATTGGACTGTGGTAAGGTCTGGAGTGCTGGCACTGGGCATTTGGAACTAAGGTAGTGCTGCAAGATTTTTTTTTAATATATATTTATATATATATACAGTGACCCCCCCGATACGATGCTTTTTTATGTCGGGGCCATCGCATTATGTGCTATCCGGCAGCGCAAAATGCTTAAGCTGCTGCCGGATAGCAGCTTAATGTTCCCCGTGTGGTGCGGTAAGTATTACTTACCCCTCCACGATGCTCCGTGGTGCACTCCGGGTCCAGCGCTGGTCTTCCGGTGTCTTCTCAGCCCTCTTCGATGACACCAATACGCTGCTGCGCACGTCATCCAATAGGAATGGCGTACGCAGCGGCGTAATAACGTCGCTATGCAGGCCCAGTAAGGCCTTGTGGAAGACAGCAGAGGACCGGAGAAGACAGCGGAGGACCGGAGAAGACCAGGAGAGCCCAGCAGAGGCCCGGGGTCACCATCGGAAGCGGCGGGTACACCATCGCGAGCGGCGGGGACAGGTGAGTACAGCTTCCTATACTTTACATTACACGAATCCCTTAACATACGATGGATTCGACAAACGATAGCTCGTTTGGAACAAATTACCATCGTATGTTGAGGGACCATTGTATATATGTCTCAGCCAGATCCATACAAAAGGAAGGCAGCGGCACTCCAAAATAGCATGAAAAATGTGTTTCTTTTATTAATCAAACATGAAAGTGATGTTTCAGCTGTCTCTCACGGTCATTGTCAAGGCTTGACAATGGACATAAGATGCGGCTGAAATGTCGCTCTGATGTTTGGTGAATAAAATCAACACATTTTTCACTCTATTTTGGAGTGCTGCTGCTTTCCTTTTGTGCGTGTGTGTGTGTATATGTATAGATAGAGAGATATAAAATTGCAGCCTATATATATATATATATATATATAGTATAGATATGTGCTTTTCTGCTTTAGTTATAGAAACCCCAAAATGAGTCAGAAAAGAGCGAGCTGCAGGACTATAGATTCCTTCTTCAGTACTAGTGAAAAAAAGTCATCAGGAGAAGCCTCGACACTAGAAAGCACTTCATGTATGGAAATTGACACTAGCCTCCCATCTAGTTCTGGTACATTTGTAGAGCCAGTAGTTCATAATGTGGTGCCACTGTCTGATACCCCCCCTCAAACTGGCAGTATCCAAATTAATGACATTGGCACACATCTTGGAACAACAATCAATGATTACACCAAATGCTTGCTCTTGTAAAATACATGGCAACCTCCTCCTGGATATGAACTACCTTTCTCTGTTCAGAACAAGACTTCCAAGAATGGAGAAACGCGAACAATAAAGCGTTACTTGTCAAAACAACATATTGATAGTTTTCCCTGGCTAGTGTATTCAGCTGCTAAGAAGGGTTTATTTTGCAAGTACTGTGTATTGTTTGCGCAACAGCGGAAGGGTGGTCATAACAAAGGCATGGCCCTTGGAAAATTGGTAACTGAGCCCCTGACTAATTTTAAAAAGCTTAAGGGTAAGGATGGAGATTTAGAAGTCCATGAAAGACTTGTTTATCACCGGGAGAGTGTAACCGAAGGAAAAGCATTTTTAAAAACGTACCATTCACCAGACAATGAAATTGTCAATCAAATAAACTCGCATCATCTTCAGAAGGTGAAGGAGAACCGAGAGTGAATTAGTCCTATCATTGAGTCAATTATATTTTGGGCAGACAAAATATACCTCTGCGTCGCCATCGAGATGATGGCGCTTTACTGGATGACTCCACTCCAGATGTGAATGAAGGCAACTTTCGGGAATTGCTCAGATACCGAGTTGCATCTGGAGACAAAATGTTAGAGAAGCACCTTCTTACTGCATCTTCCCGTGCCACTTACATTTCCAAATCTACTCAAAATGATTTAATAATGTGTTGTGGTGAAGAAATTTGCAATGTCGTTGTAGGAAGAATTAGGGAAGCTTGCTATTTTAGTGTGATCTTTGATGAAACTACAGATCTTTCACATACAGAGCAACTTTCACTTAATTTTAGATATGTCTACAATGGAACTGTTCGTGAAGATTTTGTAAAATTTGTAGATGCTTATGAATTAGCAACCCAAAAGGAATCAGTAAGTGAACCAAGGCTTACAGGGCAGGTTTTGGGCCAGATAGTGGTTCAACTAATTAAAGACCTCTCCCTGAATATCACTCACTGTGTTGGCATTGGAACAGACAGTTGCAGTGTTATGTCTTCAGAGGTCACTGGTGCTGTGTCTGAAATTCTTCGTGAAGCTCCCAATGCTTGCAGAAGTCCTTGCTATAATCATTTTCTAAACAATTCAATTTCAAAGTCCTCAAATTTCAAAGTTTCAGCGGTTCACAATGCAGTAGGAGTGGTCAAATCAACAATTTCCTTCTTCAACCAATCAGCAAAGCACCATTTTGTTTTAAAGCAGCAGTTAGGCTCTCAACTGAGCAGTCTTTGTGAAACTAGGTGGGTAGAGCGCCATGATTCTCTCATGAGATTTCGAGATGGGCTTGTAAAAGTTGTGAGAGCACTAACAGCAATATCTCAGTGGAAATGTTCAAGCACTAGCTCAACAGCATCTACTCTCATCCATTCTCTGTGCAGTACAGAATTTATCTTTTCCTTGGTTTCGCTCATTAACGTTTTGAAAGTAACCCTACCTTTGAGTCGCTTCCTTCAATCCCCAACACTTGATTTAACCAGCGCATCTGACTGTTTTGCTGATACCATGACAACCCTGGAGAATATGCGATCTACTGCTGATAGCACTTTTTCCGCCTTGCATATAGAGGCTACAGAATTGGCCTCAGAACTTGGAGTAGAACTAAAACTGCCACGCCTTGGAGTAAGACAAGTGCACAGATCAAATTACAATGCGACATCAACTGAAGAATACTACAAGAAATCTTTGTATATTCCCTTGCTAGACAACATTATTATTGATTTAAAAGCTTGTTTGCCAGTTGATTCAATGCAGTGTTTCCAGATTCAAATCCTGATGCCAAAAGTACTTTTGGGGAAAAAAATGGAAACCGTGGGTCCTGTTGCTGTTCAATCACTATCAAAACGTTTCCACACTCTTCTAGCTGATGGTAAGGAGAAGATAATGAAGACATTACTACAAGGAGAACTAAGTCTCTGGGTCACAAAATAGAAACGAGAGTTATTACAAAATAAGGAAATTCCAAAAATGGTCCTTGAAGTGTTAGACTTGTGTGACCAGGACATTTTCCCAAACATCAGAAGTTTACTTCTGATCTTGGCTACTCTCCCTGTAAGTGTGGCCTCTTCAGAGAGATCATTCTCAACCCTCCGTCGTGTTAAAACATCACGAATGGCAGAGGACAGGTTAAATGGCTTATGTTTACTTTACATTCACAGAGATATTCCTGTGAATATTACATAGTTAGTTAGTACGGTCGAAAAAAGACATATGTCCATCAAGTTCAACCAGGGAATTAAGGGGTAGGGGTGTGGCGCGATATTGGGGAAGGGATGGGATTTTATATTTATTGACAAAGACATTCAGCTGTTTGCGAAGCAAGGAAAACGAAGACTTGAACTAATTCTGTGATTTTTCATTCTTTTGTAACTTAATAGTGTGTCTGTTGCTGTTCGAGAAGAGTTTGGTTAGCGATACTGTTTAGGTTTTGATAAATGTGTTTTTTTTTATCCTTTAAACATAGTTACATGAAATAAAAAAAAGACATGTATCCATGAAGTTCAGCCTTCCCCCTGTGTGTTGATTGTTGTTGCTATCCAGAAGAAGGAAATATCCAGGTTGTAGCTCTTTCCAATATTGCAACAAACTAGAAAACATTTCCCCACAATTTAAAGATTATGGCCCTGATTTACTATTGTAAACCCAACCTGTTTTGTCGGGTTGTGTGCCAAAACGTGTCACATTGCCCCAAATATTGTGTCTGCCCCAGTATTTGCAACAAAATTACAAAAAACACAACCAAATCTCCATTAAAAAAAGGGGCATGGCCGCTGGGAAAGAGGGGTGTGTTCCCAACATTTTCGAAACCAAACATATTTACTAATGTTTCCACAGAAAATGTGGTGGATTTGAGCTCTGAAAAAACCCACAGATCAGAACATGTGTAAAAAAAAATGTAGGGAAAAGTGCTAAACGTAGGGAAACATTAGTAAATACAGTGAAAAAAAATACATATTGGGAATTATAACCCACAAAGAAAACTACTCTCAACTCTTAGTCAATCAGGGCCTATATCCCTTAATGTTATGTTTTTGCAAGTATTCATCCAGTTGCTGTTTAAACGTCTGTTCAGACTCACATAAAACCACATCTGCAGGCAGAGGATTCCACATCTTTAAAGTTTTTTTTAGTGTAAAACTTTTCCTTTGCCTTAGACAAAATCTCCTTTCTTCCAGTCTAAATGTGTGACCATGTGTCCTATATATAGTCCTGTTTATGTAAACATTCTATTATATTATACGTAAACTGCTTAAAAGGCCTCATGATCTTAGTAATAATGATATCTGTTTAAACATATCCTATCTGTTTGTATTCTAAAGCCATGTTCACACTACAGAATGTCTGTACGGAGAATCTCCATGCGGACAGCCGTCTCCTAGAAGGCTATGCATTCCGTGCGTTGTCTGCAAAAAGAATGAAAATGTTCATTGATTCTGCGGATACAGAAAACAGAATTTCCATGCTGGAAACATTTGGCATGGAAATTCCGTTGTATGCACAGTGCAGCGGAATCCTGTTGAATTCAACGGGACTCTGCTGCAGTGGAATGCCAAATTCCTGTATGATACAGTTCCATAAGCAACATCTTATTTTCTGCCCACCAACACAAAATACTCAGATAGTGCCCCTCCCGAGACTAGGCTCTGGATCCGCCGCCCCTGTCTCCACAATGGATGAAATCACAGCCAGGAGTTTCAATAACTGACACCTCATCATCCTCTTAAAAATAAATCAGTCTAAAGAAGAAAGAAACAGAAAGAGTTAATCCCTCAGATAACATCCGTAGGGAACCAAATAACCCAAACCATGATGATAATATTATCATCATTGACAATACAGGATCAAAAGAACAAACTCTGGTCCCCTACCTCCAAGCCTGTGGAACAACATCTCTACTGACTCAAAGCAGTGAGGAAGTTTTTTTTAGACCAGACCAACAGGCAAAGCCACAAAAAGAAAAAACATAAATGGGGAGGAACAAACAGAGGAGGAACAAACAAAAATGGAAAAAAAGAAAAAAGGGAACAATAAATACAATAAATACAGTGAATGAAAATGTAAATGAAAGTAACACCATAAAACTAATAAAAAATGATGCTACTGTGAAAATTTTTAATCTATCTGAATATAAGTTAACCGTCTATGAAATATGCCTTTTAGAGAAAGGCTTATCCTATTGTCCCTCCAACAAACCTGATGGATTCACATTCTTTCTAGACCTTCATCATTTCACTAGGAAGTTAACTTTGCTCAGACATTTTCAGCTACCTTACATAAAAGCATCTACCAACGACAGAATTAACCCAGAAGTACTACCAGGAAAACATCCTAAAATCAACAACAAGTCTAAATTCTATCCCATCTACAACCAGGGTCATCTAATTAGCATCTTCTATGACCTGGTAGCCACGGATTTCAAGAAAGTATCCAATCATACCTCATGTTATGCCTTTTGTGAACCATAAAAAATTAATCACTATGTTTAATATGCTTCATAGCATAAGAGCATAATGTCAGCCATTTTGTGTATGTTCTAAATAAGACCAAAATGAATTCTAAAATCCTTCTATGTATAAATGCCAGTCTGGGAGTACAATGTTGCTTGTATCTACTTAGTTTATTTATGGTGTTTAGACAAGAGACTGATAAGAAGTCTGGTTACACTCTCTAGACAAACAATCAATTACCAAGACTGGACAAACAGGGAGATTCACGTGTGAAAGAGACCTAAATCAAACTCTTATTGTTCCAATAAATTCAGGATGTCAAATTGAAGACTCTATGTCTATGAGAATCCAGGGTTTGATTGCTTATAGATGTCAAAAAGTAATCCCTGTTTGATAATCTAGTGCTCCACATTTCAAGTGTGGAATGTTGGTTTAAGACCAATTATTGACAGTTAACCCTTAATGGTAATGATGCTAATTGCTTATGCAATAACACCCCCTAGTGGATGGGTAGTTGACATTACACCACAGGAAAGGCATTATGGGTGATATGCTCAATGCATTCTGTGTAGTATAGTGATGTCATAGTCATTACCATATGTACACGCCCAACCTACATTCATTGGGGAATTCCAATTTAGGAGGGTCTGTCGAACTAATTAAAAAGTCTGGTAAACCAGATGTTAGTACACTGAATAGCTAGACGGGGCTGATACTGAACTGGAGGCTGAACTGCTCTAACTGAGAACAAAAAGACAAAGGGAAGAGGTCCACAAAATGGATGCCATGTAAGCCATGTGAGGTCCCAGATGCCAGACTGATTACACAGTACCGACCCAATGGCTGTCCTTGACCATGAGATGGACCGTTCAGTGTTCCTCAGAGCAGAAGTAAGGTTCATACAACGTTTTGGTAAGAGACACAAAAATGGTATTCCATTTAATTAAGACTAATTGGGATAATGTGGATGGAATTATATCATTTAGATTGGCGAATAAATTAATTAAATAAAATAATTAATTATCTCGATATTGATATTATAGTTTTAGGATATTGTGAGATTTCATTCTACCTGCAGAAGAATCAAGACTCATAATCTATCAAAGCATTAAATAATTGCTTAGATATTGATATAATTCCTACTCGCTAAGCTAAGTGTTATAAGTATGTTTCCCACACAGGAAACTTGTTTCAAGTTCTTCCTCCTAAAATATAGAGAAAGATCATATATCTCTGCTAATCAGTCTTAATGTCTTACCAAAGTCATGTATAGAAAATAGTCCAGAATGGGGCGGAAGTATATCATAGTTCTTCCATGTTTATATCTTAGATGGATTTCCCCATTCATGGAGTCATGTGATTTGTAGTGGTTAGAAGGGGGCGGGGAGTGAATTTAGCATTCCATATTGATGTCTAATGATTAGATATTGCCCATGAGGTTCCTCTGAATAGAGTGATATATAACCTTTTTATATGATATTTCTAACCTAGTGGCTTTTGTTTATTGTAACAAGTTATTAACTACTCACATGTATTGTTCTACTATATGTAGTCAATTAACAATCTTGTACTGTTTACTAATATCTAATTTATATTCATTTGCATATATCATTGTGTTTATTACTCATTTATGTTTATAAACCAACTGCATATATGCTATATACTGTTGATATCTATGCTGCCATCTTGTGGTCAATTTTGAATACCATTGTGAACTAGGGCAGTATAATCACATATAGTGGGCAAATTTAGGTATTATTGTGACTTAGTATGGTATAATGACATCATATTGATCTGCATATTTCATATTTCTATATTTTAATTAATAAATTGTATATCTATTTTTACATATTTTATTGTTGAGATCTTATTTGTGCAACGATATTCCTATCTTCCAAATATTAACGAATAATAGAGGTATTTATTGTGTCGGTGTTACGCCGAGCGCTCCGGGTCCCTGCTCCTCCCCGGAGCGCTCACGGCGTTCTCCTCTCTGCAGCGCCCCGGTCAGACCCGCTGACCGGGAGCGCTGCACTGACATTCTCGATAGGGATGCAATTCGCATAGCGCGACGCACCCGCTCGCGAATAGCATCCCAAGCCACTTACCCGTCCCCGGCTGTCACGTTCTGGCGCGCGCGGCAGCTCTCTAAGATTTAAAGGGCCAGTGCACCAGTGATTGGTGCCTGGCCCAATTAGTCTATTAGCTTCCACCTGCTCCCTGTCTATATACCTCACTTCCCCTTCCCTTCCTTGCCGGATCTTGTTGCCTTGTGCCAGAGAAAGCGTTTAGTGTTGTCCAAAGCCTGTGTTCCAGAACTTCTGCTATTGCTATTGACTACGAACCTTGCCGCCTGCCCCGACCTTCTGCTACGTCTGACCTTGCCTCTGTCTAGTCCTTCTGTCCCACGCCTTCTCAGCAGTCAGCGAGGTTGAGCCATTGCCGGTGGATGCGACCTGGTTGCTACCGCCGCAGCAAGACCATCCCGCTTTGCGGCGGGCTCTGGTGAATACCAGTAGCAACCTAGAACTGGTCCACCGACACGGTCCACGCCAATCCCTCGCTGACACGGAGGATCCACCTCCAGCTTGCCGAATCATAACAGTAGATCCGGCCATGGATCCCGCTGAGGTGCCGCTGCCAAGTCTCGCTGACCTACCCACGGTGGTCGCCCAGCAATCTCAGCAAGCTCCTTACGTAAACTGCTTAAAAGGCCAGCAAGCTGCTTACGTAAACTGCTTAAAAGGCCTTGTGATCTTAGTAATAATGATATCTGTTTAAACATATCCTATCTGTTTGTATTCTAAAGCGAATCGCATCCCAAGCCACTTACCCGTCCCGGTAGCCGGCTGTCACGTTCTGGCGTGCGCGGCTCCGCTCTCTAGGGCACACGCGCGCCAGCTCTCTAAGATTTAAAGGGCCAGTGCACCAGTGATTGGTGCATGGCCCAATTAGTCTATTAGCTTCCACCTGCTCCCTGTCTATATACCTCACTTCCCCTTCCCTTCCTTGCCGGATCTTGTTGCCTTGTGCCAGAGAAAGCGTTTAGTGTTGTCCAAAGCCTGTGTTCCAGAACTTCTGCTATTGCTATTGACTACGAACCTTGCCGCCTGCCCCGACCTTCTGCTACGTCTGACCTTGCCTCTGTCTAGTCCTTCTGTCCCACGCCTTCTCAGCAGTCAGCGAGGTTGAGCCGTTGCCGGTGGATGCGACCTGGTTGCTACCGCCGCAGCAAAACCATCCCGCTTTGCGGCGGGCTCTGGTGAATACCAGTAGCAACCTAGAACCGGTCCACCAACACGGTCCACGCCAATCCCTCGCTGACACAGAGGATCCACCTCCAGCTTGCCGAATCATAACAGTAGATCCGGCCATGGATCCCGCTGAGGTGCCGCTGCCAAGTCTCGCTGACCTACCCACGGTGGTCGCCCAGCAATCTCAGCAAATTGCCCAACAAGGACAGCAGCTGTCGCAGTTGACCGCCATGTTACAGCAACTTCTGCCACTGCTACAGCAGCAACCATCTCCTCCACCAGCTCCTGCACCTCCTCCGCAGCGAGTGGCCGCTCCTAGCCTTCGCTTGTCCCTGCCGGACAAATTTGATGGGGACTCTAGACTCTGCCGTGGTTTCCTGTCTCAATGTTCCCTACATATGGAGATGTTGTCGGACCAATTTCCTACAGAACGGTCTAAGGTGGCTTTCGTAGTTAGTCTTCTGTCTGGAAAGGCCTTGTCTTTGGCCACACCGCTCTGGGACCGCAATGATCCTGCCACAGCCTCAGTCCAGTCCTTCTTCGCTGAAGTCCGTAGTGTCTTCGAGGAACCAGCATGAGCTTCTTCTGCCTAAACTGCCTTGCTGAACCTGGTCCAGGTAAATTCTTCTGTAGGCGAATACGCCATCCAATTTCGTACCCTCACCTCTGAATTATCTTGGAACAACGAGGCCCTCTGCACGACCTTTAAAAAAGGCCTATCCAGCAACATCAAAGATGTAATGGCCGCACGAGAAATTCCAGCTAACCTGTCAGAACTTATCCTTTTGGCCACCCGCATTGACAAGCGTTTTTCTGAAAGACACCAGGGGCTCCGCCAGGAAAAGGACCCTGATCTCTGGGCACCTCTCTCCCAGTATCCTTTGCAATCTACCCCTGTGCCTCCCGCCGAGGAGGCTATGCAAGTGGATCGGTCTCGCCTGACCCATGAAGAGAGGACTCGCCGCAGAGATAAAAATGTATGTTTGTACTGTGCTAGTACCGAACATTTCTTGGTGGATTGCCCTATTCGTCCTCCACGTCTGGGAAACGCACGCACGCACCCTGTTCAAATGGGAGTGGCGTCCCTTGGTGTGAATTCTGCTTCTCCACGTCTCACTGTGCCCTTGCGGATTGCTCCTTCTGCCAACTCCTCCTTCTCAGCTGTGGCCTTCCTGGACTCTGGTTCTGCTAGAGATTTTATTCTGGCCTCTTTGGTTAATAGGTTCTGCATCCCGGTGACCCGTCTCGTCAAGCCGCTCTACATTTCTTCGGTCAACGGAGTGAAGTTGGACTGCACTGTGCATTACCGCACAGAGCCCTTGCTTATGAGCATTGGACTGCATCACGAGAAAATTGAATTTTTTGTTCAGCCCAACTGCACCTCTGAAGTTCTCCTCGGTCTGCCATGGCTCCAGCGTCATTCTCCCACCCTTGACTGGACCACCGGGGAGATCAAGAATTGGGGTCCTGCTTGTCACAAACAATGCCTCACATCTGCTCCTCATAGCCCCCTTCCTGGTGACACTCTGCCCCGTGACAAGCTTCACCCTCTGCCCCCCCTCCCCATTCCCACTTCTTCTGGTTTACCTGTCGCTGATGTAGCTACCCAGGACTTCTTTTTGTTCCGGAAGGAAACTCAAGAGGCGTCCCCTATGTTCTCGTCTCATTTGAAGGGACAAGGAGACAAAAAGAGGGGGAGACCTAAAGGGGGGGGGGGGGTACTGTTATGCCGAGCGCTCCGGGTCCCTGCTCCTCCCCGGAGCGCTCGCGGCGTTCTCTCTGCAGCGCCCCGGTCAGACCCGCTGACCGGGAGCGATGCATTGACATTCACGATGGCGATGCGATTCGCATTGCGGGACGCGCCCGCTCGTGAATCGCATCCCAAGCCACTTACCCGTCCCGGTCCCCGGCTGTCACGTTCTGGCGCGCGCGGCTCCGCTCTCTAGGGCACGCGCGCGCCAGCTCTCTAAGATTTAAAGGGCCAGTGCACCAATGATTGGTGCCTGGCCCAATTAGTCTATTAGCTTCCACCTGCTCCCTGTCTATATACCTCACTTCCCCTTCCCTTCCTTGCCGGATCTTGTTGCCTTGTGCCAGAGAAAGCGTTTAGTGTTGTCCAAAGCCTGTGTTCCAGACCTTCTGCTATTGCTATTGACTACGAACCTTGCCGCCTGCCCCGACCTTCTGCTACGTCTGACCTTGCCTCTGTCTAGTCCTTCTGTCCCACGCCTTCTCAGCAGTCAGCGAGGTTGAGCTGTTGCCGGTGGATACGACCTGGTTGCTACCGCCGCAGCAAGACCCTCCCGCTTTGCGACGGGCTCTGGTGAATACCAGTAGCAACCTAGAACCGGTCCACCGACACGGTCCACGCCAATCCCTCGCTGACACAGAGGATCTACCTCCAGCTTGCCGAATCATAACAGTCGGCCTCTGAGGATCTCACTTGTTTAAATTTTTTTTTATTCACGATCCTCATTTTTATTTTTGAGAGATAAAGTTTATTACTTTATCTTCGTCGTGTATAAATTATACAACACTCAGGAAGTACAGAAGGCAAACTCACTAAGAAAGAAATGAGGGCCTTAAAAACCCTAAAAGAAAATACCAAAATCGTCATCCAATCAGCCGACAAAGTCAGATTATCAAAATGAAGCCCTAAATATTCTTCAGGACACCGACTACTACAGAGTACTTAAAATGGATCCCTATACTCAACTACAAAATAAAATCCAAGAGCTAATAGAAAAAGCATACCAAGATAAAATCATTACCAAAGAAGAAAAGAAGTTCCTTACTAGGGCTGCAACGATTAATCGATGTAATCGATTAAAATCGATAACGGGATTCGTTGTCGACGAATCCCGTTATCGAATAATCACCTGATTCGTTGTCTGCCGTCAGTGGCGGCAGTGAATGAATGAATGAAGCCAACATGTCCCGCATATAGGCTACATTCATTCGTTTATTCACCGCCGCCCGACATGTCCCCGCAGCTGCCCTGCTCCTAGTGCAATCAGCGCAGCGCCGGGACGTGCTGCTCATCTCCGTCGGGTATAGAGATGAGCAGCAGAAAATAGGCCCGGCTGGGCGCTAGGAGCAAGGCAGCGGCGGGGACATGTGGGGCGGCAGCAGGGCTCCCTTTAGACCGCAGCCCCCACCCTTGTAGACAGCTCACTTACAGCTGTCCTCTGTCGGGGCTGCCGTTCCGCTGCACAGTTCTAGCGTCTGCATCATGTAGTCCTATGGAGGAGCATGTGATATATACGTCACTCCACTCCTCCCCTGCGCCCGGCGTAACGTTACGGAGGAAGCAAAGTGACGTGTGTGTCACATGCTCCTCCATAGGACTACATGATGCGGATGCTAGAACTGTGCAGCGGAACTGCAGCCCCGACAGAGGACAGCTGTAAGTGAGCTGTCTACAAGGGTGGAGGCTGCGGTCTAAAGGAAGGCCCTGCTCTCTAAAGGGGGGCCCTGCTGTCTATAAGGGTGGGGGCTGTGGTCTAAAGGGGGCCCCTGCTGTCTACAAGGGTGGGGGCTGCGGTCTAAAGGGGGGCCCTGGTGTCTACAAGGGTGGGGGCTGCTTTATAAAGTGGGGCCCTGCGGTCTAAAGGAGGGCCCTGCTGTCTAAAGGAGGGCCCTGCTGTCTAAAGGAGGGCCCTGCCGTCTAAAAGGGGGGCCCTGCTGTCTAAAAGGGGGGCCCTACTGTCTAAAAGGGGGGGCCCTGCTGTGTAAAAGGGGGGGGCCCTGCTGTCTAAAAAGGGGGGGCCTGCCGTCTAAACGGGGGGGCCTGCCGTCTAAAAGGGGGGGCCCTGCCATCTAAAAGGGGGGGGGCCCTGCTGCCTAAAAGGGGGGCCCTGCTGTCTAAAAGGGGGGCCCTGCTGTCTAAAAGGGGGGGCCCTGCTGTCTAAAAGGGGGGGCCCTGCTGTCTAAGAGGGGGGCCCCTGCTGTCTAAAAGGAGGGGGGACTGCAGACCTATTCCTTACCATTCCTCAGCCGTCACAACCTTTTTTCTATCATCTTCCAAAAATCTATAAAAACCCTAACAATCCACCCGGCCGCCCAATCATATCAGGTATCAACAGTCACACAGCAAATATATCTCACCATCTGGATCTAATCCTCAAGCCCTCCCAAGCTTTCTGAAAAACTCAGATGATCTAATTACAATTCTGAAGGACCTGAAATGGGAAAAGGATTATACATTCATAACCATGGACGTAGCTGCGTTATATAGTAATATCAAATATGATATTGGTCTAAACTGCAAAACATGATACATCAATACCAACTACACAAAAAGAGTTCCTTGTTTGGAAATCATCCTCACTCAGAACTTTTTCCGCTACAACGGCATCACGTACCATCAGACCCGGGGGACCGCCATGGGAACGAGAGTGGCACCGTTTTATGCCAACTTGGTCATGGGCTGTTTTGAAAATATGTTCATCATGTCAAATGACCTATTCAAAGCACATGTCATCTTCTACAAAAGATATATTGACGACTTGTTTCTTGTGTGGAAAGGCCCACAAGATCGTATTGACCAGATAGTAGAAAAAACCAAGAACCAAAACAACTGGGGTATATCTCTGACATCACAATATTCTGATACAAGAGTGGAGTGGAAAATGAACATCCCTTTCAGTCAAGAATCAGAAAAAAAAATAAACAAAAAAAATATAATGAACAAGCAAAGAAAATAACAGAATGGTTTAAAGCTAAAGGATATCCCCAAGAATTACTGAAAGATGCACGTGTAAAAACCGACCTACTCTCTCAAGAAGAGTGCTTGGCAAAAACAACAAAGAAGCAAGCAACAGAGTCAAGTGCAGTTAGAATTAATTTTGTCACTACATTCAATTGTGCTCATATGGAAATTCCAACCGTACCGCAAAGACACTGGCACATCTTACAACAAGATCAGATAATAAGTGAACATCTACCAATAAAACAATGCCTTACCTTCAAATGAGCTCCCACGCTAAAATCCATCTTGGCTCCAAGTCGGCTAAAACAACATCGGAATAAAAAGAAAATTATAAAAACTAACCGGACCACACATGGCATTTTTAAATACGGGAGGAACCGTTACTTATGTTGCAAAATTATCAAGGCTGGTCTGACTAACTATAAAAGCAATAGCTCAGGTGAAACATTCCTCATTAAATACCATCTGAACTGCAGATGTTAATTTGTCGTTTACATTATAGAGTGCTGTTTACGGCCTACAATACGTAGGCCGAACAACCCAAAAATTTCATCTCTGACTAAACAATCATAGACTAAACATCAAAAAAGGGTACTTACTGCATAGTCTATCAAAAAACTGATAAGAAAAAAATCCGATAATGAAAGATCCTATCCACATCTATCCAATAGACCAAATCAGTTAACAGATGCCAAACCGAATAGAGGAGCTAATGAAGCATGAAATGTATTGGATATATCGCTTGGGCTCCTTGGCACCAGGAGGACTAAATGAAGCCACTGAGTTAATCCGCTAAAATCCCAGAGAACCTTTGCTCCATGTGAGAAATCCCCAAATACCTGTCCTATATGTGCCCTCCCAAAAACAAATTCTAATAAATATCCAAATTTTCTAAAATACCCAAATATCAAAATCACCTGATATTTGAAATCGAAAAGGGCGCGTATCCATTTAGTTGTAGCATGATTATTGGAAATATTACTGTTTCTGTAAAAGTTTATTCACTCCCAAATAAAGCGCCACCGACTTTTCTTCAAGTATATTTTTGGATTCCTAACCAGGATCGACAGCGGGAGGCACCCTCGCAAGTTTGTTAAGGAGTGCTACCATCTCTACTTCTATTATTAATACTATATATATATATATATATATATATATATATATATATATATATACACACATACATTTCTTTTATATATTACTTTATTTTTATTTTTTTTATTTTTATATTCCTATTTATATCTATGGTTACATCTATGTTTATATCATTAATACTCAATATACAGTCTCCAGATGGGTACCTAACTACCTTTTATTACTATAACCAATATATACTTCTTACTGAATATTTCCTATATTGCACCCAGCTATGTAGAATACATATGAAAAAATACATGGAAAAAAATATCTCTGAAGGATCTCCCCCTCTATCAAAACAAATATTCCAAACATTTCAAGAAATATTTCAATTATCTGGAATTGTTCTTTTACATATATACATCTTTTTATTTCATAAATATTTCCTATGTAACAGGTGTAGTCCTATCCCTCAAATTAAATATGCTACAACAGAACCACAAAGAACCAACCTATCTATATGAGAATATTAATTATAACAATCACAACTCCATATCAAATATGTATATATATATATATATATATATATATATATATTCATCTAATTCCAAGCTGTCAGCATAAATACACAGACAATATCACCGGCGATATTTATAGAATCCTGCCCGAAAATCTGAAACTAGCTATGACATCTTCCAGACTCCTTTCCATGTATACATTCTATATATATTCTTATATTCTTGTATTTATTTATCTAAACTTTATTTATCCCATATGCTGCGTGTCACGATGCCGGCTGGCAGGTAGTGGATCCTCTGTGCCAGAGAGGGATTGGCGTGGACCGTGCTAGTGGATCGGTTCTAAGTCACTACTGGTTTTCACCAGAGCCCGCCGCAAAGCGGGATGGTCTTGCTGCGGCGGTAGTGACCAGGTCGTATCCACTAGCAACGGCTCAACCTCTCTGGCTGCTGAAGATAGGCGCGGTACAAGGGAGTAGACAGAAGCAAGGTCGGACGTAGCAGAAGGTCGGGGCAGGCAGCAAGGATCGTAGTCAGGGGCAACGGCAGGAGGTCTGGAACACAGGCTAGGAACATACAAGGAAACGCTTTCACTGGCACGATGGCAACAAGATCCGGCAAGGGAGTGCAGGGGAAGTGAGGTGATATAGGGAAGTGCACAGGTGAACATACTAATTGGAACCACTGCGCCAATCAGCGGCGCAGTGGCCCTTTAAATCGCAAAGACCCGGCGCGCGCGCGCCCTAGGGAGCGGGGCCGCGCGCGCCGGGACAGGACCGACGGAGAGCGAGTCAGGTACGGGAGCCGGGGTGCGCATCGCGAGCGGGCGCTACCCGCATCGCGAATCGCATCCCGGCTGGAGGCGGTATCGCAGCGCCCCGGGTCAGTGGATCTGACCGGAGCGCTGCAGTGAGGAGAGTGTAGCGAGCGCTCCGGGGAGGAGCGGGGACCCGGAGCGCTCGGCGTAACACTGCGCTTATTAGTGAGAAGCACCAGTATAATCACACTTGTCCTCACCATTCAAACTTGTGTCACCAAGCAGCATTATTAATACTATTACACCTACTCACCAAACAAACCCGCGACGGGTGGAAAATGAGAGAAAATAAACACCGTACAGTACTCATTTCCACCTAAATAAAACAGAATAAATAAACATTGCGATATAAGCCACAGCTATATAGAACTAGAATGAACATCGCGATCTGAGCCACAGCTACATCGTTCTGCCTATACACGTTTCAGCCTCCACTTACAGATACATATGTGTCAGGAGCAATGAAAATAATACATATGTATCGCAAACCTAACAGACTGCACACTGTCATTCATACTAACCTGGCCCCGCGCCTGAGCACTACATGTTAAGATCGCGCAGCACTGCAAGTCAAATATACCAACACGGAAATCTAACATCTATGGGTTTCAGTAACAATGCATCAATACACAAATGTTTTAATGTTATTATATGTCATTAATACAATTTTGAAATGTCACAGTGGCGTTTTTTTGCTGTCAGTAAAACAGAACAAGTGAACAGATCGACATGGAAACTACCGCATTAGTGTGCATCTTCTGCCAACCATTGCAAGCTACCTCACTTCCGTCACAGAATGACATCAGAGACACTTTTACCTGCATATTTTCAAACAGACTGCCTCTATATATGTACTGGAAACATATAGTCGGACCACACCAGCCTGATGAAGTGGGGGGTCACCCCGCGAAATGCGTTGCTATTTCCCTATCTATTTTATCATTTTATATATTATATTTATTTGTTTTATCTTATGGTTTGTAAATCTATTGAATAAACAAGTAGCCCAATAAATCCGGGACACTTGATTTACTGCAACATACCCTCAAGGCGCCACAAACATCATCCGCATTTTCTTCACTGGAAACTGCTGGAGCAGCTTCCTTTTGGGACCACTCTTCTCTATTGCCTAGACCGACACAGCAGATGTTAGGGTTCGGATGCCAGGCTGCCAGAGGACTTTTGGAGAACCATTGCACTCCATTCATACGCTAAACAGTGGTGTGCCTGCAGTGCAACACAAATAGGTGATGTCTGGTATTAGCTGCGGTTCCTGGTTGTTGATGGCCGCCGCGACCGACCCAATAGAATAGTTATATCATGGGAGCTGGCACAGGACGTAAATATATATTCTGCGTTGTTAAGGGGTTAAAAAATGGGGGGGAGATTCAAACTTATTAGGGGAGGGGCTTATAAACATAAAAAATTTTTTGCCCCCATAGGGGGCTATAACATGCAATCTTTTGATTGCATACACTGTTCAATGCTATGCCTTAGCATAGATCAGTTCTCTGCTGCTCCAGCCTGCATGGCAGGCTTTGAGCATTAGAACACCAATTGGATGGCGAGAAGTCAGGTAAGTGCCCTCCTGCCATCCTATCAAGTGATCGGGACATCGCAATTTCGTCACGTTAGTCCTGATCAGCTCCACTGAGCTGCCGGGATGCTTCCAGTTTCATTTTAGACACCGCGATCAACCAATTGGTGATGCCCGGCATTAACCTTGGATCCTAATGAATGAATGGTCAACACTGTAGATAAGTAGTGATGTCGCGAACATAACATTTTTGGTTAGCAAACCAAGAACGCGAACTTCCGCAAAAGTTCGCGAACCGGCAAACCGCCATTGACTTCAATGGGCAGGCGAATTTTAAAACCCACAGGGACTCTTTCTGGCCACAATAGTGATTTAAAAGTTGTTTCAAGGGGACTAACACCTGGACTGTGGCGTGCCGGAGTGGGATCCATGGCAAAACTCCCATGGAAAATGACATAGTTGATGCAGAGTCTGGTTTTAATCCATAAAGGGCATAAATCACCTAACATTCCTAAATGGTTTGGAATAACATGCTTTAGCCCCCTTTAGGCAGCACATAGAGCCCCCCTTTAGGCATCACATAGTTAGATCCCCCCTTTAGACAGCACATAGAGTCCCCCATATTAGGTAGCACATAGTTAGAGTCCCCCTTTAGGCAGCACATAGATTCCCCCATATTAGGCAGCACATATTTAGATCCCCCCTTTAGCAGCACATAGAGCCCCCTTTAGGCAGCACATAGTGGGGTTTGAACCAAAGGCCCCAGCGCTGCAAGTCAGCAGTGCTAACCTCTGAGCCACCATGCTACCCTTATCATACATCTAATATGCACGGTTGCTAAAATGGACAGAGATGTCAGCAGAGAGTACCAGAAAAATTAAGCATGTACACATGGCTCAAAAATTTGCCGCTGATGTGGAGCAAGACACAGCAGTGGAAGAGGACTCGGCCGAGGAG
The DNA here is from genome assembly GCF_029499605.1 of Hyla sarda. Taxonomy (NCBI): domain Eukaryota; kingdom Metazoa; phylum Chordata; class Amphibia; order Anura; family Hylidae; genus Hyla; species Hyla sarda. Next base: position 291,897,588 of record NC_079189.1, on the reverse strand, counting down.
GTTATGGAAGAGGACGAAGTAGGAGGAGTAGAGGAGGTGGCAGCAGGCCTGCCTGCAAGTCGTGGTGGTGTCACCAACTCCTCTGCAGAGCCACGCATTCCATGCTTGGCAGCCGTCGCCAGGTTTACCTAATGCGTAGTGTAGGTGATAAACCTGCCCTGACCATGCTTTGCAGACCAGGTATCAGTGGTCAGATGGACCCTTGCCCCTACACTGTGTGACAGACATGCCATCATTTCCTTTTGCACAATGGAGTAAAGGTTGGGGATTGCCTTTTGTGCAAAAAAATTTCGTTCGGGTACCTTCCACTGCGGTGTCCCAATGGCTACAAATTTTTTAAAGGCCTCAGACTCCACCAGCTTGTATGGTAAAAGCTGGCGGGCTAGCAGTTTCGACAAGCCAGCTGTCAGACGCCGGGCTAGGGGGTGACTTTGAGACATTGTCTTCTTGCGCTCAAACAGCTCCTTGACAGACACCTGACTGTGGGCAGATGTGCAGGAACTGCTCAAGGCGAGAGACGGAGAGGCGGATGGTTGAGAGGGGGCAAGGAGGGCAGCAGTGGTTGACCTGGCTGAAGATGCTGGACCAGGAGGAGGATGGCGGCTTTGACTTTGTGTGCTGCTTGTACTGACGTGTTGATCCCATAGGCGTTTGTCATGTGACATCATGTGCCTTCGCAAAGCAGTTGTGCCTAGGTGGGTGTTGGACTTCCCACGGCTCAGTTTCTTCTGGCACAGGTTGCAAATGGCCTCGCTGTTGTCAGAAGCAGACACACAAAAAAAATGCCACACTGCTGAACTCTGCGATGACGGCATTCTGGTGGTGCCAACAGCATGCGTTGATTGGCGTCCCGTCTGGCTGACCCCGGGTACCGATGCCTGCTGTCTGACTGTGCCACTAGCTCCTTGTGACGACCTCCCCCTGCTTCCAACTCGTCTCCTCCTCCTCTCTGTCTCCCCATCTGAACTTTCCCCCTCTTCTTCTCTTCTAGCGGGCACCCACGGACACATCATCATCATCAACACCTTCACCGCTATCTGACACCTTAAGAAAGGAAGCAGCAGCGGGTACAACATCATCATCACATTGTACGTCCATGTGTGTAACGCTGCCTGAGTGAGACATATCCCTGTTAACTACATCCTCTGGCAATAATGGTTGCGCATCATTCATGTCTTTAAACTGATGTGTAAATAACTCCTCTGATGGATCAAGTAAAGCTGCTGTGGGGCTAGTGTTGGTGGTGGCAGCAGGCGGGCAAGTGGTTGCATGAGAGGTGGCCGAAGCTAAGCTAGAGGAGGAGAAGGATGGTGCGTCAAGGTTCCGAGCGGAAGCTGTAGTAGATTGGGTGTCTTGTGATAGCCAGTCAACTAAGTCCTCAGAACTTTGGGGGTTTAGGGTACGTGGCCTCTGAACACTGGCCATTCTAGGGCCAAAGGGAATCCCAGCACCACGACGGCCCCTGCGGGGTGGCCTTCCTCTGCCTGTAATTTTTTTGGTTAAATTTGCACAAGTGTCACACCAAATGTGATTTGCACTAGGGTGACACAATTTGCCCTGCAGGCAAAAAAACTGGCAACTGTGACGTGAACTGACAGTGACGACTGGTTTTATTTAACAGCCAAAAAAGTATATATTTTTTTAATTTGCACAACTGTCACACCTAATGTGATTTGCACTAGGGTGACAATGAGCTAAAAAGCTTGCCAGCGGAGTCCCCCTTTTAAGCAGTGGTCCCCAACCAGGGTGCCTCCAGCTGTTGCAAAACACACGGACTGATATATTTCAGCCCTTTGAATTCTGTAGTAGTTAGTTGCTTTAAAGAAAAAAAGCTTGCCAGCGGAGTTCCCCTTTTAAGCAGTGGTCCCCAACCAGGGTGCCTCCAGCTGTTGCAAAACACACGGACTGATATCTTTCAGCCCTTTGAATACTGTAGTAGTTAGTTGCTTGAAGGAACTTAAGTTCGATTCTGGAGTACCCCTTTTAACCAGCGGTTCCTCCAGCTGTTGCAAGACACACGGACTGATATCTTTCAGCCCTAAAAAGGGCTTTTTTGGGTGCTGTCCTTAAAGCAAATGTTACACTAGTGCTTTAGAAGTAAACTGGACCCTGAATGCACCACCTAGCAGCATGCTGAATGAGGGAAAAATGGCGTCTGTGCAAGAGGTAGGAGGGTCTGGAAGGGAGGGACTGCTGCTGATTGGCTGTAATGTGTTTGCTGACTCTGACTCACAGGGTCAAAGTTTACTGCAATGTTGAAGTATTGGGGGGCGGATCAAACTTCACATATGTTCGCCCAGCGATGCGAACGTGCCAGCGAACAATTCGCGACATCTCTATAGATAAGTCCGGTGCCTGTGAATAATGGATAGTATACAAACAGAAGATCCTGGCACTAGATGTAGATTAAAGAAATTCTTGTCTTTTTATTTATGCATACAGCACTTTACAAACAACACAGCACGCATTCCGGCTTATGCCTTTTTCAACTGCACATTAGAACTGGACATACTGACTCATTATATATACGTCATAGGCACACAATTATTACATCAATAGTAACCATGAAAACCGAGTAAACAATAAAAACACTACACGTGGTGATTTCTTGACAGAAGATCAGAAGTAGTCAGGTTGGTCTCTAAATAGAAATATAAAATATATCAGTAATCATACAGAATTAAAATAGCTGGTTAATCTCATTCTCGCGATTGAGACCTCTTGGTTCTAAAGTGTCCAAAGTATGAATCCAGAAGGCTTCTTTTTTAACCCCTTAAGGACAATGGACGTACTCCTACGCCCCCGTTTCCGAGTCCTTAAGGACCGAGGACGTAGGAGTACGTCCTGTCCATTCCCGGCCCCCCCGCCGCTAGCCGGAGGGGAGCCGGTGCCCGATGCCTGCTGAAATCGTTCAGCAGGCATTGCGGCATATCGCCCACGGGGGTCATTATGCCCCCCCATGTCGGCGATGGCCGCAGATCGCTGGACAATTCAGTCCAGCGATCTGCGGCGATTCCGGGTCAATCCGGTCTCCAGTGACGGCCCCGAACGGCCGGGTCTCCAGTGACGTCTTCAGAGATGGCCCCGAACAGCCAGAGCCAGCAGGGGTGAGGTGGCACTGGTGCCACCTCACGATCGCCCTGATTCGTCGCCCTGCTGCGGGTGTCACTCCCGCATCGCCCCTCTTCCGGAGGACGTGAGCGGGACGTGCACCCCGGGTGCTGGGGACCCCGATCCCCGTCGTTAATGTTGGGATCGGGGCCCCAGGAGCGACGACGGCGGGACTGACCTGCGCGGCGTCGATCAGCAGCAGCAGGAGGTGAGTGACAGCCTCCTGCTGTTGCTTAGCAACAGCTCCCAGCATGCAAAGAGGGCATGCTGGGAGCTGTAGTTATGCAACAGGAGGAGGCAGACCACCACAACTCCCAGCATTCCCTTATGGGCATGCTGGGACTTCTGGTTTTGCAACAGCTGGAGGCACATTCTTTCTATGGAAAAGTGTACCTTCAGCTGTTGTATAACTACAACTCCCAGCTTGCACAATCAGCTAAAGTGCATGCTGGGAGTTGTAGTGGTGCATCTGGTGGTTGCATAACTACAACTCCCAGCATGCCCGTTGGCTGTCGGTGACTGCTGAGAGTTGTAGTTTTGCAACAACTGAAGGCACACTGAGTTAAGTAGCAAACCAGTGTGTCTCCAGCTGTTGCATAACTACAATCCCCAGCCAAAGTAGTATGCCTCCCGCTGTTGCATAACTACAACACCCAGCATGCCCTTCTGCTGTCCGTATATGCTGGGTGTTGTAGCTTTTGCAACAGCTGAAGGCACACTGGTTGCAAAACACTGAGTTTGTTACCAAACTCGGTGTTTCACAACCAGTGTGCCTCCAGCTGTTGCAAAACTACAACTCCCAGCATGCACTGATAGACCGTACATGCTGGGAGTTGTAGTTTTGCAACAGCTGGATGTCCCCCCCCCCCCCAATGTGAACGTACAGGGTACACTCACATGGGCGGAGGATTACAGTAAGTATCCGGCTGCAAGTTTGAGCTGCGGCAAATTTTCTGCTGCAGCTCAAACTGCCATCGAGAAACTACTGTGAACCCCCCGCCCGTGCGACTGTACCCTAAAAACACTACACTAACACAAAATAAAAAGTAAAAAACACTACATATACACATACCCCTACACAGCCCCCCTCCCCAATAAAAATGAAAAACGTCTGGTACGCCACTGTTTCCAAAACGGAGCCTCCAGCTGTTGCAAAACAACTACTCCCAGTATTACCAGACAGCCACTGACTGTCCAGGCATGCTGGGACTTTTACCACAGCTGGAGGCACCCTGTTTGGGAATCACTGGCGTAGAATACCCCTATGTCCACCCCTATGCAAGTCCCTAATTTAGGCCTCAAATGCGCATGGCGCTCTCACTTTGGAGCCCTGTCGTATTTCAAGGCAACAGTTTAGGGACACATATGGGGTATCGCCGTACTCGGGAGAAATTGTGTTACAAATTTTTTGGGGGTATTTTCTGCTATTACCCTTTTTAAAAATGTAAAATTTTTGGGAAACCAAGCATTTTAGGTAAAAACATTTTTTTTTTTTACATATGCAAAAGTTGTGAATCACCTGTGGGGTATTAAGGTTCACATTACCCCTTGTTACGTTCCCCGAGGGGTCTAGTTTCCAAAATGGTATGCCATGTGTTTTTTTTTGCTGTCCTGGCACCATAGGGGCTTCCTAAATGCGGCATGCCCCCAAAGCAAAATTTGCTTTCAAAAAGCCAAATGTGACTCCTCCTCTTCTGAGACCTGTAGTGTGCCAGCAGAGCACTTCTCACCCCCATATGGGGTGTTTTCTGAATCGGGAGAAATTGGGCTTTAAATTTTGGGGGGTATTTTCTGCTATTACCCTTTTAAAAAATGTAAACATTTTGGGAAACCAAGCATTTTAGGTAAAAAAAAATTTTTGTTTTACATATGCAAAAGTCGTGAAACACCTGTAGGGTATTAAGGTTCACATTACCCCTTGTTACGTTCCCCGAGGGGTCTAGTTTCCAAAATGGTATGCCATGTGGTTTTTTTTTTTTGCTGTTCTGGCACCATAGGGGCTTCCTAAATGCGGCATGCCCCCAGAGCAAAATTTGCTTTCAAAAAGCCAAATGTGACTCCTCCTCTTCTGAGACCTGTAGTGTGCCAGCAGAGCACTTTTCACCCCCATATGGGGTGTTTTCTGAATCGGGAGAAATTGGGCTTCAAATTTTGGGGGGTATTTTCTGCTATTATCCTTTTTAAAAATGTAAATTTTTTGGGAAACCAAGCATTTTAGGTAAAACATTTTTTTTATTTTTTTTTTACAAATGCAAAAGTCGTGAATCACCTGTGGGGTATTAAGGTTCACTTTACCCCTTGTTACGTTCCCCGAGGGGTCTAGTTTCCAAAATGGTATGCCATGTGTTTTTTTTTGCTGTCCTGGCACCATAGGGGCTTCCTAAAGGTGACATGCCCCCCAAAAACCATTTGTCGCTCCTTCCCTTCTGAGCCCTCTACTGCGCCCGCCGAACAATTAACATAGACATATGAGGTATGTCCTTACTCGAGAGAAATTGGGTTTCAAATACAAGTAAAAAATTTCTCCTTTTACCAATTGCAAAAATTCAAAAATTGGGTCTACAAGAACATGCGAGTGTAAAAAATGAAGATTGTGAATTTTCTCCTTCACTTTGCTGCTATTCCTGTGAAACACCTAAAGGGTTAATACACTTATTGAATGTCATTTTGAATACTTTGGGGGGTGCAGTTTTTATAATGGGGTCTTTTGTGGGGTATTTCTAATATGAAGACCCTTCAAATCCACTTCAAACCTGAACTGGTCCATGAAAAATAGCGAGTTTGAAAATTTTGTGAAAAATTTCCAAATTGCTGCTGAACTTTGAAGCCCTCTGGTGTTTTCCAAAAGTAAAAACTCATAAATTTTATGATGCAAACATAAAGTAGACATATTGTATATGTGAACCCAAAAATGTTTTATTTTGAATATCCATTTTTCTTACAAGCAGAGAAAAGTTAGAAAAATGCAAAATTTTCATTTTTTTCATCAAATTTTTGGATTTTTCACCAAGAAAGGATGCAAGTTACCATAAAATTTTACCACTAAGTTAAAGTAGAATATGTCACGAAAAAACAATCTCAGAATCAGAATGATAACTAAAAGCATTCCAGAGTTATTAATGTTTAAAGTGACAGTGGTCAGAATTGCAAAAAACGCTCTGGTGCTTAAGGTGTAAAATGGCCTGGTCCTTAAGGGGTTAAGTAGCAATTTTTTTTATATTGCCCCCACGTCTTGGTGGGAAAACTTCAACAATTACCTGACAGCGTAATTGGGAGATATTATGTCCCTTAATCTTAAAATTCTGAGGTATAGGAAATAATAGATTGTTGCAGCGCATAGACGATTTATGTCTTTTAATGCGGTCTCCTACACGCTGGGATGTTTCGGAAACGTATAGGAGACCGCATGGGCACTTTATGAGGTAGACAACATTTTTAGACGGACATGTAAAATAACCTTTTATTGGTATAAGTCTGCCTTTGTGCAGGTGTGTTATTTTATCCCCTTTAATAATGTTGCTACAATGAGCACAATTGAGGCATGGAAAAGTGCCACATCTACAAGTACTTAAAAGGACAACTGTAGTGGTCTAAAATCCCTGCCCAAATGTTCCCCAAACAAAAGTTATACAATTCAGTCAATTAGTTCTATTTACCAGCATAGCCCAGTAGTCCTGCGTCCGTCCCCTATTCATTACATTGCAGCCGCCATCTTGGGGACGGAGATCTCTTCCTCCCAGCAGTGTTTGTGCTCCCCCTAGCCTCTGTCAGGTCCTCCCTGCTTATGCATATGCATGAGCGGGTGCTTTCTGAGGCAGCCATAGGCTCATCCTCAGAAACGCCCCTATCTGTAAGATTCAAGCAGGGGGAGAATGAGGACGTCCACAGCTCCTCCCCCCTCTCCTGCTCTGTCTACACAGGACCTCACTTATCACGGGGAGGTTTCAAGTTTTCACGGGGCAAACACAGAGCGGGGGGAGGGGAGGACGTGTGTGTGTGAAGGAGACATATTACACTGCAGGCGCTGGTGGTGTATAGACTACAGGGAATAAATATCATACTGGAGATGATTCTGTGTGTGAGGGGGGGGGACGGGGGACTACTGAATGACACATGCTGGGAGTTGTAGTCCCTGTTATGTGTGTGTGTATGCCAGTGTTTCCCAACCAGGGAATGCTGGGAGTAGTAGTTTTGCAACATCTGGAGGCACCCTGGTTGGGAAACACTGGTGTATGAACTGCAACTCCCAGGAGACTACAGAGATACAATATAGGTGTTGGTGAACTACAACTCCCAGGAAACTACAGAGATACAATAGAGGTGTTGGTGAACTACAACTCCCAGGAGACTACTGAGATACAATAGAGGTGTTGGTGAACTACACCTCCCAGGAGACTACAGAGATACAATAGAGGTGTTGGTGAACTACAACTCCCAGGAGACTACTGAGATACAATAGAGGTGTTGGTGAACTACAACTCCCAGGAGACTACAGAGATACAATAAAGGTGTTGGTGAACTACAACTCCCAGGAGACTACTGATACAATAGAGGTGTTGGTGAACTACAACTCCCAGGAGACTGATACAATAGAACTGTTGGTGAACTACAAATCCCAGGAGACTACTGAGATACAATAGAGGTGTTGGTGAACTACAACTCCCAGGAGACTACAGAGATACAATAAAGGTGTTGGTGAACTACAACTCCCAGGAGACTACTGATACAATAGAGGTGTTGGTGAACTACAACTCCCAGGAGACTACAGAGATACAATAGAGGTGTTGGTGAACTACAACTCCCACGAGACTGATACAATAGAACTGTTGGTGAACTACAAATCCCAGGAGACAACTGAGATACAATAGAGGTGTTGGTGAACTACAAATCCCAGGAGCCTACTGAGATACAATAGAGGAGTTGGTGAACTACAACTCCCAGGAGACTACAGAGATACAATAGAGCTGTTGGTGAACTACAACCCCCAGGAGACTACTGATACAATAGAGGTGTTGGTGAACTACAACCCCAAGGAGACTACTGAGATACAATAGAGGTGTTGATGAACTACAAATCCCAGGAGACTACTGAGATACAATACAGTGACCCTCCCGACCAACGATGGCCCCGACATATGATCAAATCGACATACGATGCTTTTTTATGTCGGGGCCATCGCATTAGGTGCTATCCGGCAGCGCAAAATGCTTAAGCTGCTGGATAGCAGCTTAATGTTCCCCGTGTGATGCGGTAAGTATTACTTAACCCTCCACAATGCTCCGGGGTGCCCTCCGGGTCCAGCGCTGGTCTTCCGGTGTCTTCTCGGCCCTCTCCGATTACGTCAATACGCTGCTGCGCACGTCATCCAATAGGAATGGCGTACGCAGGCCCAGTAAGGCCTTGCGGAAGACAGCAGAGGACCGGAGAAGACCAGGAGAGCCCAGCGGAGGCCCGGGGTCACCATCGGGAGCGGCGGGGACAGGTGAGTACAGCTTCCTATACTTTACATTGCACGAATCCCTCAACATACCATGGATTCGACAAACGATGGCTCGTTTGGAACGAATTACCATCGTATGTTGAGGGACCACTGTATAGGTGTTGGTGAACTACAACCCCCAGGAGACTACTGATACAATAGAGGTGTTGGTGAACTACAAATCCCAGGAGACTACAGAGATACAATAGAGGTGTTGGTGAACTACAAATCCCAGGAGACTACTGATACAATAGAGGAGTTGGTGAACTACAACCCCCAGGAGACTACTGATACAATAGAGGAGTTGGTGAACTACAACTCCCAGGAGACTACAGAGATACAATAGAGGTGTTGGTGAACTACAAATCCCAGGAGACTACAGAGATACAATATAGGTGTTAGTGAACTACAACCCCCAGGAAACTACAGAGATACAATAGAGGTGTTGGTGAACTACAAATCCCAGGAGACTACTGAGAAGCAATAGAGGTGTTGGTGAACTACAACTCCCAGGAGATTACTTGTGTGATTGAGTGTATACAGGAGAGCCGAGTGTGATTGTGTGTATAAAGCAGAGCCACGTGTGTGATCGGGTGCATACAGCAGAGCCAAGTGTGTGATCCAGTGTATACAGCAGAGCCTCTGCTCTGCTGTATACACTCAGCTCTGCTGTATACACACGATCACACACTCGGCCCTGCTGTATACACACAATCACACTCAGCTCTCCTGTATACACTCGATCACACACAGCTCTGCTGTATACACACGATCACACACTCGGCCCTGCTGTATACACAAAATCACACACTCGGCTCTGCTGTATACATACGATCACAGACTCGGCTCTGCTGTATACATATGATCACACACTCGGCTCTGCTGTATACATATGATCACACACTCGATCACACACTCAGCTCTGCTGTATACATACGATCACACACTCGACTCTGCTGTAAACTCGATCACACACCCAGCTCTGCTGTATACACTGGATCACACATGCTGAGATTTGTAGTCTTGCAACAGCTGGAGGCACCGCTGCAAATCCAAGCATGCACGAACAGCAGAAAGCTGACAGGGCATGCTGGGATTTGTAGTCTCAAATGCAACTCCAAGCATGCACGTACAGCAGAAGGCTGTCAGGGCATGCTGGGATGTGTAATCTTGCAACAGCTGGAGTCACCTCTGCAATTCCAAGCATGCACGAACAGCAGAAAGCTGACAGGGCATGCTGGGATTTGTAGTCTTGCAACAGCTGGAGGCACCACTGGAATTCCCAGCATGCCCGAACAGCATAAAAAAATAACTGGGCATGCTTGGAGTTGTAGTTGTGAAAAAGATGGAGGGACCCCTATCAGGACAGTTTTGTAGACAAACAATTGTTTTTTACCATTTTTACTTTCACTATCCTCTTTCCATTGCCAACACTGCTGATTCTAGCTATGCAGGCTGTCTGTCTACAGTGAGCATGGAGGTAGCCTGCTTCATCACTGGACAGGAGCCAGCATGGGGAGGGGGAGTTGAGCAGAAGGGGAGGGTATATGCATAGGGGAGGGAGATGTGGGCGTTACAATATAATAATTTGCTTGGGGGATAGAACAGGGGGAGGGCAGCAGCTTACAGGAAGTAAGCACAAGACATGATGGGAGATGTAGTTTTACTTTCACTTCTCAGTAATTCGTGTGCTGATAACGGGAGAACGGCTGGGCCAATTTTGACGGGGGAGACATCGTTGGAAAGGTCTTTCAAAGACCTATTAAATGAGGTAAAAAGCTGTCCTTTAAATTAGACAAACGCTTACTACAAATTAAAGGGGGATCATGAAATTCCTTCACCCCTGGATACGCTTTTTCCAAAATAGACCAATGTTTACGGACAATTGTGTCCACTTTATAACTCATAAGATTTTTGGAAAGCTGCCGCAGCAGTTTTTGAGCCAAAGCCGGAAGTGTATTCAAAAGGAATAGGACATATAAAGGAAGGATTTACACTTCTCCTCCCTTATGGATCAATTTCTGACTTTGGCTCAAAACTGCAGTGGTAGTTTTCCAAAAAAAACAAAAAAAAACAAAACAAGTGGAAACTTACCCAGGGAGGATTTTAAAGGCAATTCCCAAGGCTATCCCCGTGCAGCAAACTTTTTCTCCAATTCTGAAATTCTCTGCTGTCTAATCTTAGGATGTGACTATTCTATTAATACATTGTTTCTGTGAAAACGGAATAGAATTCTTTAATGTTGAAGAGGTGTGCAGACTGTCTTTTTCCGTTTATTTACGGTATAAATCAGTGCACAATCCTACTATTCAGCAACAGAGACTAGAGGGATTGTGCAATGATTTATACCGTAAACCATCGGATGAAAACAGTCTGTTACATTATAAGGCTAGGTTTCCACTTTTTTTGTGTGCAAAAAACACCAATAAAAATTGGCGCATGACATTTTTATGAAAAACGCTGCGGCCAGATGCTAGCTGCAAGTCAATAGGGAACTGCAAAATGCCATATCCACTTGGCATTTTTCATTATGGCTTTTTATAATCCTTTTGGCGTTTTTCTGCAATTTTGGGCTCCTTGAAGTCTATGGGAGTGAAAAAAACACCATGTGGGTTTTCACTTTGGCATTTTTGAAGGCGTTTTAATCTTTTTTGGACTTTACCGATACAAAAATGCGATGGAGATACCTTTTTTTATAAAAATTTCGTAGGGTACCATTAAAAAAAACATAAGATACAGAAGTGATGGAAAAATTGTATTTAACAAAATGGATCTTTTTTATAACAATTTTTAAACAGGGATCAATTTATGTGTGCCGACAGGTCACAAAAAATTTAGCCGACAATAAGAAAAATGTAGTGTGTGTGTGTGTTTTACATATATATATTTAAGTAGTACTACTATTCCAAGCATGGAACACACTGTTCAATGATGGGAGTAGTAGTACCTTCACTAATTGACAGATCGCCCTGGGTCCATTGCGATCCTTTTGTATAACGTATATATGCGGCCGGTTCTTCTAGGGTGCTCTGCACTGCCATATATATATATATATATATATATACACACACCCCTAGTCATATTTCCCACAGAGACTTATGATTGGCCAGATAGTTCCAGCCAATCACAACTGTCTGTGGGAAATATGAATAGGTATATATACATCAGTGCAGGGGACCACAGAACAGCGGCCGGCCGCATCTATACATTATACAGGAGGATCACAGTGCGTGTCAGGAGTGACACTCGCTGCAGTCTATTAATGCAAGTAACTACAGCTGAGTGTGCTCAATGTTGGGAGCAGTAGTACCTGAAGTAAGCGACAGAGCACAGGAAGTGTCACTTCTGACGGAGCCGGGAGAACAGCTGATGCTGAGCAGTAGATATGTCCTATATCTACTGCCCAGCAAGAACTTACTGTGAACCAGCAATGTGTATTGACATTGCAGGCTCACTTGACCCCCTGCTGAGCTGTGTGTTATGCGTTATTTAACCCCTTAAGGACACGACGTACAGGTACGTCATGTGTCCGCTCCCGATCTAGAACGCGGGGCCACGGCGTGGTCCTGCGTCATAGTGGGTCGGGCCCGGCCTCTAACAACTGCCAGGACCCCTGGCTAATAGCGCGCGGCATTGATCGCGGTGCCGCGCGCTATTAACCCTTTAGACGTGGCATTCAAATTTGAACGCCACGTCTAAAGCGAAAGCATGCCGGTTAGCTCAAGGAGCTGTTCGGGATAGCCGCGGCTAAATCGCGGCATTCCAAACAGCTTACAGGACAGCTGGAGAATCCCTACCTGCCTCCTCGCTGTCCGATCGCCGAATGACTGCTCAGTGCCTGAGATCCAGGCATGAGCAGTCAAGCGGCAGAATTATCGATCACTGGTTTCCTATGAGAAACCAGTGATCAATGTGAAAGATCAGTGTGTGCAGTGTTATAGGTCCCTATGGGAGCTATAACACTGCAAAAAAATAAAATAAAATAAAGTGAATAAAGATCATTTAACCCCTTCCCTATTAAAAGTTTGATTCACCCCCCTTTTCCCATAAAAAAAAAAGTGTAAATAAAAATAAACATATATGGTATCGCCGCGTGCGGAAATGTCAGAATTATAAAAATATATCGTTAATTAAACCGCACGGTCAATGGCGTACGTGCAAAAAAAAGTCCAAAATAGTCCTATCAATGCAAAAATGGTACTGCTAAAAACTTCAGATCACGATGCAAAAAATGAGCCCTCATACCGCCCCATGCGCGGAAAAATAAAAAAAAGGTATAGGGGTCAGAAAATGACAATTTTAAATGTACAGTGGTACAGAACCATCATATGTCAAGTACATATGTCTATGTAAAAATGGTAATTGGTTCTGGGGCCTCGGAACCATTGTATGTTGAATACATATCTCTATGGGAAACTGCCAATTGGTTCTGGGATGACCATTGTATGTGGAGTGTATGGGGAGTGTTTAACAAACCAGGGTGCCTCCAGCTGTTGCACAACTACAACTCCCAGCATGCATGTACAGCCATTGACTGTCTGGGCATGCTGAGAGTTATAGTTTTGCAACAGCTGGAGGCACACTGATAGGAAAACATTGATGTATGGGGTGTATAGTGTGTCTATGTATTGTATGACATCACATACAGTACTGTACAGTTCTTTAAATACCTTCAGGGGAGACAAAATGTCCTCCATTACAATCCTGCCGACAACAGCTCTATAGGAAAGGAAGGGCATCCAGCAGCTCATTGGCTATGGCGGCACTGGGGGGGGGGAGCGGGGCTTACACGGAGCTCACAGTGGAAGCCTGCCTGAGTTAGCAGGACAGCATGTGAGTAAAAGGGCAGAACGGGGCACACGGGGCACATTAAACAACTGTCAGTTGCTGAAGTCGTCAGCGCTGTCAGATAGCTGTTTGTATGATGGCCCCAACACACAGCAGCATCATATGTCGAGGCTGCCTTCAACATACGGTGGGCTGAGAGGCCATCATATGTTGAAATGATCATATGTCGAGGCCATCATAAGTCGAGGGGTCACTGTATTAATTTTCCTGCATGTAGTTATGATTTTCTCCAGAAGTACGACAAAATCAAACCGATATAAGTAGGGTATCATTTTAATCGTATGGACATAAAGATAAGGTGTAATTTTTATCGAAAAATGTACTACGTAGAAACGGAAGCCCCCAAAAGTTACAAAATGGCGTTTAAAAAATAAAATAATTTTGTCTGACAATTTTTTTTTTCCCGTTTCGCCGTAGATTCTTGGGTAAAATGACTGACGTCATTACAAACTAGAATTGGTGGCACAAAAAATAAGCCATCATATAGATTTTTAAGTGCAAAATTGAAAGAGTTATGATTTTTTTAAAGGCAAGGAGGTAAAAACAAAAATGCAAAAACGGAGAAACCCTCGGTCCTTAATAAAGAGCTTTAGTCATTATAGGGAAGAGTTAACTTACACTGCTGGACAGTAGGTTAACCCTTTGGGCGGTTAACCCTTTGGGCGGTATACACTATATATACACAGAAGACGAAGTCCGGTAACTTCCCTCCAGTCCTGGCTTGGTCCATGTAGCTCCACACCCTAGTGGTGACATCATTAGGGGGCGGAGCTTCAGATGGGAGCCAGGTTGGTAAGGGTGTGAGGCTCTGTTCACATTATACGTTTTGTAAAATGAACAGACCCATCTGGCAGTGTCTTCCCAGACAGGGAGACTCCAGGTGTTGCTAAACTACAACTCCCAGCATGCTGGAAGTTTTGCAACAATTGGGAAGACATTGCGATATGGGCGCTCTTTCCACTAGAGCGCACCAAAAATGTACTAACCAATTTTGTGTTTTTTTTTTTTCTTCTCGTTTCAGATCTGTGTATGCAGAGAATTACGGCGGATCCGGAGAACTACTGCAGATGAACTTTATTTTCCTTTTAATAAAATGGTTAGAGGGCTGTGGGGGAGTGCTTTTTTTTTTAAAAATAAGAATTTTTCCAATGTGTTTTTTTTTATTGAATTTTCAGCCTTAGTAGTGGAAGCTGTCTAATAGACGGAATCCATTACTAAGCAGGGGCTTAACATTAGCCCCAAAAACAGCTAGTGCTAACCCCCAATTACCACTGTACCCACCGCCACAGGGGTGCCGGTACCAACACAACTGGAACATCAAAAATGGCACTCCTGGGCCTAGGCGGTAACAGGCTGGGTAGGGCCAGTAACAATGGCTCTGGTATCGTCAGGCTGTTGCCACTTGGGTGGTATCTGGCTGAGAATGAAAATACGGAGACCCCGTTTATTTTTTTTAATAAACATCATTGAACCTCCACCATATTTCACAGTAGGTACTGTGTTCTTTTCGTTTTAGGACTCATTCCGTTTTCGGTAAATAGCATAATGATGTGTTTAACCAAGAATCTTGGACTCATCTGTCCACAAGATGTTTTCCCAGAAGGATTTTAGCTAACTCATGTTCATTTTGGCAAAATGTAGGCGTTTTTTTTTTTTTTGTCTGTCAGCAGAGGGGTCCTCCTGGGTCTCCTGTTTTGTTGCATTTAAATGTCAACACAGTCTACTTCAGATCGCGGGGGTCTAAGAAAACAGACCAAATTCTTTAAAAAAAATTTTATGAAACTTTATTTTCAAATAATAATCCAGATCTAAGTCACTCATACGATGCACCTAAGGATTAAAAAAAAAAAGTTAGTACAGCTAAAATGCTGATTACTGAACTATACTTCTGGTAGCTGCCCATATAGCTGGGCTTCATTTTTCTCATACTTAAACCAAGAAACAACAATTTCATGCTGCCCAAACCAAGAGTCATTGGTGTGGTCCCTGTCTGCTTCTACACACCCTACTGATCTCCCCATCTAGGTAGAAATCAGGCAAGGCTGATTGGAAAGGGAGATGGCCGTGATAACAGTAGCATGTTAATAATGACAGGTCCCCTTTCATCTTCTTTGCATAAGTCAATAAGGGAATATAAGCAACCTCATTAAACATAGTTCCTAGTTAACCCTTAGCGATCTTTCTTAACTAAGCCCTATTGTTGATAATCTTTTGAGGTACTATAGTCCTCCAATTCCATGCCTTACTCTAGTTCTCTCTGAACCCACTTCAGCTCCACCGTATAATTTCTTGTACACTGGTGCCCTGTACTGCACACTATATTAAATGTGTGGTCTGAAGTGATTTATACAATGGTAATACTTTAGTGCATCTGTGCCCTTTTAATTCACCCCTTCAAAAAAAAAAAAGTGTCATCCTCTTTCACAACATCCATAATGCAAACCATATGTTCTACATTGTGAGCCAAATTTGCATGGGCCGTTTTGCAGTAATTTTTACAACGTAAACATGTACAGTAATCCAGTATCACAAAACTTTTCCTGCAGATAGGGATTTGTGTCAGATTGTGGGGGGCCTGACTGCTGAGACCCCTGCCCTACTCTCCTCATGAATGGGGGCAATCAGGTATCTTTGACTCTCCCATATAGACATATGAAGGAGGAATGTCTGCCACAGGTTTGCACTGTGGTCAACACAGCATTCATGAAAAAGCTGGGGTGCTGATCGGGAAATTTCCGGGGGGGGGGGCCCTATGGTCGATCTCCCTGGCAATCTGACACTTATCCCCTATCCTGGGGATAGTTTTGTGAAACTGAACTATTCCTTTCACTATTGTTTTTAACATCTGTTTAAGATCTAAAAACCAACCTACCTAATGGGCACTTTGCAATATCACACTTTAAAGACTGCTGTTGTCGCTTAGCTTGTTGGATGTAAACTGGTTACCCAGGATTTAAAAAAACAAAAAACGCACCACATCTGCACTTGGGTTGTGTGGTATTGCAGCCATTTTACTGAAAGTGAATGTTGTAGTTTCAACACCCCTTACAACCTGAGGACAGGTGTGGTGCCCTTTTTGGGGGGAATTAGCCATTTTCTATTCCTGCAAAACTTGTTCCATCAACGTGCCAGCTTCATCCTGAAAAACAAAATATAAACTTTTGTAAGCTTAGCTAAAAAGGCAACCACAGTAGGTTTAACACTCTTAGAAATGGACAGTTGTATTTTGACTTTAGTCTAGATTGCTGGCTCTAACATTTTGGGTAGGCGATAGGACAATAGGGGAAAAACAAAATGTAACATACTAAAAAAAAAAAAAAAAAAAAGGAGGTAGTGGGAATAAAAATTAAATGTAGTGAAAAAGCTTGCTAGGATATTCTGGGTAATTGGCAGTAGCCAAACTGTCAAGCACTGCAGACATGTTTTATCAATGAAGAGTAGCACAGCAGCACAAGAGTGAATTAAAGCTAGTGTTTTCACAAGCACATCATGAACTCAAGAAAGAGGGATGTGGACATGAGCAAAAGAGTTACCTCAAAATACCGGACTAATTCCATAACTGAACTAGCCAAGAGCAGATTTCGTCAGGCTTCACAGGATGCACAACACTTGACTTCTCCAAGGAAACTGTAGCGTCTGTATTCTAGCAGGAGATTCTCAGAAGGCAATACAATTGTACTAACATTTTCATTCCCACTATCTAAAAAAAAAAGTCTGAACTCATCTGCAGCTAATGTTATAGGTGGAAATCCATTTGTTTAAATTAGCCTATGAAACTACTACTGCAGTTCTCCCAGAAATCTGGCTTAATTTAAGCCAGAATGAATGACCCACAGCACCAAGCAAAGTTTAGTCTCATTTCAAGCAGACACCTTGCAGGGCCATCTGTCAGACATTTGAGTAGCTCAATACACATTACTCAGTATCTGTACAAAAATGTATGGTGTGACAGACATGAGTTGCCAAAAAGTCAGACAGGCCTGATGCAGTATCAGGTCCCCCCCAAGTATGACAGGCGCTGTGGAATTACTATTTTGAGATTAGTGTAATTAGCATCTAAATCTTAAGATGTTTATAACATTCTGTGAATAACCTTTAAAATGTAAAAAAATAAATAAAAAAAAAGGTGCTATGTAAATTAGATTGCAGGATTACAGGCTGATAGGGCAATTTTTTTTTTATTATTTAAACCATCAGATTTAGCTACATTTTCATGTGGATTCCACCTCTGTTTGTGGCACACTGAATGATTGCTCTATATAGCCTTTTTCTGAAGGATTGTGGTGGTCCAGGAGGAGACCTGTGATCCTCCAACACCAACTTTAAAATACCAATGAGTTTTAAATGGTTTACTGATATGCACAGCAAAAAGAAAGGGTAGGCTATTTCATAAGTTAACAGGTACTAAGGCACAGATTTATCAAACTATGCAAGAAAAACTGGATAAATGTTTCCACAGCAACCAATCATAGCTCAGCTAACGAGCTTCGGTAATGTGAAAGCTGAGCTGTGATTGGTTGCTGTGGGAAAATCGCTCCCATTTTAATCTCACATAGTATAATAAATCTGGGCCTAAAAGGTGTAGTCCAAAGAACAAACACTTGAAAGACTGCTGCAGGGTTATTACACAGTGTAGAAAAATTAAAGGAACAATCTGGTTGCTATGGGCAACATTTACTCTGCAAGGTGTAAAATCTCCCCATAGCAAGCAAAACATTAGGCAGAAGCCAGTGTGAATAGACAAACTCCCATCATGATTTGCTGACAACTGCTAGAGAAAGTCTCCACACTTGTGTAGTTCCTATAGTGCTCCCTCACTGCAGAACCTCAGTTTCTAACTTCCATCCTCTACTTTCACATAGACAAACAGTTTTACCCATAGGCAACAAGTTATAGTCACATGGTGGGCCAGAAAGTGGTAAGATTACATGGGAAACTGCTGAAAAGGATTTCTCCCATTGTAGATTTTTTTTAAACTAATTTTTTATTAAGTTTTTCACAAAAGAAAGAAACAAGAGCATATAAATCCGAAAGACAAGCAGAACCTGGGACGTAGCCCAGTATCCCATTGTAGATTTTTTTTTAATGTTATCCTAAACTTATGTAAATAAAAAAAAAACTCAGTTTCATAAAACCATCGCAGGCAGCATGATGCCAGGACGCTGAATTATTATAAATGTGGGCCATGTTTGAACTGTAAGGGTATCGTAGAACTGTAGTAGATATTCTGCATAACAAATCTGCAGTATATCTGCTGTGTGAATATAACATTAAAACTTATTTTCAGTTGTAAGTTTTGAAAAACCTACACAATAGAACTCACTACAGCTTAAAAGCAAAAGCAGCCATGCAACCTAACTGTACGACATCAGCCTAATCAGTGTTGTGTAGAAGGTAAATGTCAAGAGCAGCATTTCTTTTCAGATGGTCTTTTAATAGGCTTCGTGAAGCCAAATGAAAGTAAAAATACAATTTAACCAAGTGAATACAAAGCTTGCATTCTTCAGTAAAAAAAAAAAGGACAATATAAACAAACATTTTCAAGAATTTGTAATATTAGATTCTCTTTAGACATATCAAGGAGGTCTAGCTGCTATTTACAGTGCACCCATGCTTTACCCTGCCTTGTTATACAGAAAGATTTCATTATTTCAGTTATAAGCTCAATAAAAAAAGTTCCAGGGTCTCAGTCCCCTTCACTATGAACAGAACTTTATGTCATCATAGATCTTGATACAGAATAGCGCTCACACATTAAAACAATTCCATCTGCAGAACTAGTCTGTCACCAAAGTATTTGCCAACTTAAAATTGCAATAAGGAGCTCCCATCTGAGCAGCCCAATAGAACAGAAAAACCATAACATTAAAACCAATGTAACAGTCTTAATGTTACAAGTACAACTGTTCCATGTACTACCAGCGAGGCTGTCAGAACATCATAACAAGTTGGTATTAAAGGTGAACACATTAACTGTTCTGTGAAGCTCCATAAATCTTTATAAATACAGCCACTGGAAGGATGATCTTGAGTCAGGAGTTTTAGTCTTGTGAAGCTGAGAACAAGAAGTAGGCACAGTTGTAACGTCACTTGAAGCATAGGTCAGAACATAACACCCCCTACACTAGATGTCAAAACCCACCCATGTAGAATGACAACTATAGCACCACTAAGGTATGTATCAGATTTTATGCAGCCCGTAAATTGGCAGCTGACCACCACTATATACCTTAGTAAAGCCTTTAGCCACCCAAGACACCACACGCCCTTTGACTAAATTACTTACTATAGCTGTCATAGCTGTCTCTGTAGGATCCGCTTGATCGGTCACCATACCCTCCTTGACTCCTTCCACTAAAGATAGAACAACATTACTAGACAAATAAAAGCATGTAGCTTATTTACCCGAGTCACCATAGATCTCAGATCTTACCCTCCATAATCTCTGGATCCACCACTGCCACCATAACCTCCACTCCTATCAAACCGACTGCTTCCATAGCCTCTGTCCCCACCACCTAGAAAAGAAAAACGGGTTAACTTCAATGTCATACGGGACGTAATTCTGTCGGGCTGAAAAGCACAACCTTAGCAAATAGAAATGCCTGACAAAAAGCAATATTGACAACCCAGGAAAGCAGCCCATTACATACCACGTCCTCCACGGCCACCACGGTAAGATCCTCGTCCTCCAGATGATCCTCCTCTATAACCTCCACGTCTGTCACCTGAAGATTTGCCAGCCTGATCAACACGAATCTGTCTTCCATCAACAGACTGATAAAAAAGGAAAAACTCCGGTCAGCATTCTAGGATAAAACTATACATCCATTTTGAGGAGGAGAAAATGCCAGCGTGGAAAATGCAGAAAGTCCCGCTTGTTGAATAAAATCAAGAACACAGGTCAGGGAAAAGACATGACGCGTTTCAGGCGTGAACCACCCTTTGTGATATGATTAAGTGCAGTTCAGACCTGAAACGCGTCATGTCTTTTCCCTGACCTGTGTTCTTGATTTTATTCAACAGAACTTGCTGCATATTCCACACTGGCATTTTCTCCATCTCAAGTTTTGGTGTTGCCGTGCCCTAGATGGGATGCACAACTGGTGAGCTGATCTACTCATCTCTTTACTATACATCCATTTTGGCGTCAGTGCTTCTTATGCATTTACCTAGCTACTAGAATATGAACAGAATCTATATTGCACTTGAGGCAATATCTAGGGTCCTAGTCACATGATAAACACATTCCTGAGCTAACTTCCCCTTACATAAAATTTGCCTTTACATGACAGAGGTTATCCAAGGAATGTTTGGATGACATTTTGGTGGCTTCAGAACAAGTTATCAGGTTTTCAAGGAGTTATGGTCTCAACATACAATGGTTGTCCTGGAATCAATATTGTAACATGAGGGACCACTGTATAAGATTTGCCTTTAAAGGACAGGGGTTATCAAAGGAATGCCTAAATTTACTGTTGATTTTCCAACCTCATCTGCTTAAGTTTGTTTTATACATCTACTTTCTGTAAATATTTCATGACATTGCTAAACTTATTTCCTATTATATTACCTGCTTGTGTTTATGTAACCGACTTAGTCTTGCATTTGTACTCTTATCAACGGCACTAAACCTCACCTTTCCATTCATTGCTTCCTTGGCATCCTTTGCGTCTTCTGGGTTTTCAAATGTAACAAACCCAAAACCCCTAGACCTTTGTGTCTCACGGTCCTTCACAACCACCACTGGAAAAGTTAGGGGAGAAAGCAAACGTCAGATAGGCACCAAAGAGACACAACAAGAAGTTTACTAAACAAACCTGTACCAATTTTAACCATGAAGATTAGTATATTTATGGAATTTCCAAAAAATAAACACATTTCACCTTTAATAAGAGACTGCTTTGGTTTAACCATTTGATTCAACCATCCCTGCCAGGACTGTTAGGTTTGTCTCAGGGTGACAGAGTAGCCACCTATAGATTGTTTTCTTTATTATTAAATATCTTGAGCGAGGTATAACAAAATAGGACCATTAACCCCTTAACGACCAAGGACATATAATTAAGTCCTTGGCCGCCACCCGCGATATAACGCGGTGACCCCGTGTCATATCGGGTCGGTCCTGGCGTAACTCATGTCGGGACCCAGTGATAACGTGCAGCAGCGCGCGTTATCGACCCTTTAGCTGTGCTATTGACCAACTTTGAAAATCGTGTCTATAATGAAAGTAAACTCTTCCCAGATGCTCAGTGGGGCTGATCGGGACCACCGCAGTGAAAATGTGGTGTCCCGATCTGCTAGGACACAAGCACTTTCCTCTGGCGCGTCCGTTCGGCGCTTGATCGCTCCAAGCCTGAGATGCAGGTTGAGCAATCGACCGCCGATAACACGGATCAGTCTATAAGATCAGTGTGTGCAGTGTTATAGCCCCCCCTATGGGAGCTATAATACTGAAGAAAAAAAAAACCTTTCCCTAATAAAAAAGTCCAAATCACCCCCCCCTTTTCCAATTTAAAATTTTTTTTTAACTAAATCTTAGATCAGAAACAGGATGGGCTGGGACTTGCATTCACAATACATGCATATTAGGCCAGCCTAAGGGACAGCCGTGTCAGAAGCAGAATCAGTGGTGTAGCTTGTAGAGAACTTACCCTCAGACAGTTGTCCGTACTTGCCGAACACCTCCTCCAGGTTCTGTTCATCGGTATCGAAGCTCAGACCTCCAATAAAAAGCTTTCCTTCATCTGAAGAAGACATGATGAGCTGCGAGGAACAGGAGAGTTCGGGTTAAGACACAGCTGACAGGATTACAAAATGGCGTCTGCCGGCTGAAAGGCGCCATAAACACGCGGCTACAACAAAGACACCAAGATGGCGCCTCCGCCCAGGAAACAGCAGGGACACCTCATGGCTCGCTATTCACAAACCATTACACAGGCAGATAAACATGCACAACATCTAATAGGAATCTACTCAATAGAATAAAACATTACTACAAAGAAACCAAGATGGCGCCTCCGCCCAGGAAACAGCAGGGACACGGTGGGCAGCCTGAAGCTCAGGACACCTTATACACCGCATGGCTCGCTATTCACAAACCATTACACAGCCAAACATGCACAACATCTAATGGGAATCTACTCAATAGAATAAAACATAACTGTCCGAACTTATCAAGGACACGCATAGAACACCCACAAATAAGGGATAATCTGGTGGCGCACGGCGGCTTTTTTTCCCCTCACCTTATAGGTATCCTTTGTCCCGACAACAAGAAAATCACTTCAGGAACAGTAATTCAGAGTGCGCAAATGCTTCGCCTCTCGCTATAATATACTGTCGGTGTCCCCGCCCACTTCATTAGTATTCGTTGACATGGCGGACTGTACCAAGTACCGCTTACGGGTGAGCGGTTCTCTCCAAGGCGTGATTTCTGGACCTATGCAGCGGGAATATCTTGGAGGCTGTATTCAAATGGCAAAAACTGTAGGAAAATGTCTTTGTAGTCGCATTTATAAACATTACGACTCACGGCTGCTTTCTCATATTACATCGTAGTGTAGTGGGGTGTGAATAGCGTTAGTTGGGAGGGGGAGCGTCTTCCGCCATTACAGACAAGCGAGGATGTTGCAGCAGCGCTTTTAGGCGCCATTTTAGGTCCCATTGAAGAAGTCACTGACTAGTTTTTATGAGAAATAAATGTGTGCGGAATATGCCTGGCGCACTTATAATCAGAGGAATCACGTACTATTCACTAGTAACGTTATATCCAGTAGGGACAACAGTCTATCATAACCCTGCCGTCCTACCATCTGCTTTCTACTGCTGCACGAGACCTCAAAATGGCGACTGCTTGAGGAGACACGTGTTTCTTGTTGGCGGTTACAATAACTTGCCTCATAACACACAGGCAGTACAAATAAACATTCTTTGGCCTGGAGTCTAGATTTTAAACAGAGAATGCAGTCTCTTAGAAAGGATAAATACTATTGTATTGTCAATTTTATGAAAAATGCAGCTCTGTGCGTTATAGACATGTTCCTAAATGACATTGGGGGAATTATAAATATTCAAGTGGAGTAGAAGGTTTTGGGTTGTCTTTTGTTCACCAAATTATGCTACACTGACAGAATGCAGATTTGCAAGTTTCAGGGTACCAACACACTTTGGGAGAGATTTATCAAAACTTGTGGAAGGGAAGGTGGTGTTGCATATGACAGGAATGTAGTGTGATCCTAGCCTAAACGTTTCAGGGTATGTTTACATGCTGGAATGTCCACACAAAGAATCTCCGTGCAGACATTCCGGACAGTGCGGGGGCGCTGCTGACGCTGGGAGTGCACAACAATGCGCTGTCTCATAGACGGCTATGCATTCTGTGCAGTCTCATCACAAAGAATGAACGTGTTCTTTGTGCGGATGTGGAAATTCTGTGCCGGAAACATCTGGCACAGAAATTCCGCCATGTGCACAGTGCAGCAGAATCACCTTGGAGTCAACGGGACTCTGCTGCAGCCGAATATCCGTGCGGGAATTCTGCACGAAAATTCCATCATGTGAACATAGCCTAAGATGTCTGATCGCGGGAATTCTGCCACTGGAATATCTGTGTAGCACCCAGCGTTCGTATAGAACACTAGGTACGGGGGACGTGCCTTCACGGCTATGCCCCTCGTGCCGTCGTCCAGGCCCCCTCTCATCTGCCACACAGGTCCAGCGGATCTACTACCCAGAGTATTCCTGTCTACTGAACAGTGACTGTTACAGTAAGATCCGGCCATGGATCCCGCTGAGGTACCCCTGCCTGAAGTCGCGGATCTTCCTTCCAATGTCAGTCGCAGCAATTGGCTCGTCAGACGCAGCAACTCTCTCAACTTTCAGCTCTGATGAAACAGCTTTTGGCCTTGCAACAGCAGCAGCACCCGCAACCTGTCCTACTCCCTCCTCCAGCTCCTGCAGTGTCTTCTGGCTCCCAGCTACGTCTACCATTACCCTCTAAATATGACGGTGATTCCAGGTTATGCAGAGGCTTCGTTACACAGTGATCCATGCATTTGGAGCTCATGTCTGAACAGTTTCTGATGGGACAAGCTAAGGTGGCCTTTGTTATTAGCCTACTGTCCGGAAAGCCCTGGCCTGGGCTACACCCCTTTGGCACTGCGGTGATCCGGTAACGTCCAACTTGACGACTTTTCTGGCAGAATTTCGCTGTGGTTTTGAGGAACCCGCACATGCCTCTTCTGCTGAGATGGGTTTGCTGAACCTATGTCAAGGGAATTCATCCGTTGGTGACTATGCAGTTCAATTCCGCACTCTATCCTCAGAACTAGCACGGAATAATGAGGCCTTGTGTGCCACATTCAAAAAAGGACTCTCTAGCAGGATTAACCCCTTAAGGACGCAGGGTTTTTTAGGTTTTGCATTTTAGTTTTTTCCTCCTTACCTTTTAAAAATCATAACCCTTTCAATTTTCCACCTAAAAATCCATATTATGGCTTATTTTTTGCGTCACCAATTCTACTTTGCAGTGACAGTCATTTTACCCAAAAATTCACGGCAAAACGGAAGAAAATCATTGTGCGACAAAATCGAAGAAAAAACGCCATTTTGTAACTTTTGGGTGCTTCCGTTTCTACGCAGTGCATATTTTGGTAAAAATGACACCTTATCATAATTCTGTAGGCCCATACAGTTAAAATGGTGCCCTACTTATATAGGTTTAATTTTGTCGTACTTCTGGAAAAAATCATAACTACAGGCAGGAAAATTTATACGTTTAAAAATGTCCTATTCTGACCCCTATAACTTTTTTATTTTTCCACGTACAGGGCGGAAAGACGACTCATTTTTTTGCACCGTGATCTGAAGTTTTTATCGGTACTATTTTTGTTTTGATCTGACTTTTTAATCACCTTTTATTCATTTTTTAATGGTATAAAAAGTGACCAAAAATACGATTTTTTTGGACTTTGGAATTTTTTTTTACGTGTACGCCATTGACAGTGCGGTTTAATTAACAATATATTTTTATAGTTCGGACATTTACGCACGCGGCGATACCCCATATGTTTATTTTTATTTACACAGTTTTATTTTTTTATGGGAAAAGGGGGGTGATTCAAACTTTTTTTTTTTTTTCAAATTCAAAAAAGGGTTTTATTGAAAGTGGTAAAAGAGGCATCACAAGCAATAGGTGAACAACAGGATAAACAAACTTGTAAGAGAGAAAGGAGTCCGGTGGGTGATTCAAACTTTTATTAGGGAAGGGGTTAAATGATCTTTATTAACACTAGGTGGCTATAACACTGCACACACTGATCTTTTACACAGATCACTGGTGTGTATTAATACTCCTGTGATCAGTGTTATCGGCGCTAGACTGCTCCTGCCTGGATCTCAGGCACGGAGCAGTCATTCGCTGATCGGACACCGAGGAGGCAGGTAAGGTCCCTCCCGGTGTCCAGTAAGCTGTTCGGGACGCCGTGATTTCACCGCAGCAGTCCTGAACAGCCTGACTGAGCAGCCGGGATAGTTTCACTTTCGCTTCACATGCGGCGGTCAGCTTTGATTGCCATGTCTGAAAGGTTAATACAGGGCATCACCGCGATCGGTGATGTCCTGTATTAGCCGCGGGTCCCGGCCCGGTTGATGGCCGTCGGGACCGACCCGATATGATGCGGGGTCACCTTCGTCGTTTATACGTCCTTCGTCGTTAAGTACTCAGCGTTTTTCCGTTTTTGCATTTTCATTTTTTCCTCATCACCTTCTAAAAATCATAACGTTTTCAATTTTGCATATAAAATTCCATATGATGGCTTATTTTTTGCGCACCCAATTCTACTTTGCAGTGACATTAGTCATTTTACCAAAAAATCCACGCCAAAATGGAAAAAAAATTCATTGTGCGACAAAACTGAAGAAAAAATTTCATTTAGAAAATTTTGGAGGCTTCTGTTTCTACGCAGTGCATTTTTTGGTAAAAATGACACCTTATCTTTATTCTGTAGGTCTATATGGTTAAAATTATACCCTACTTATATAGGTTTGATTTTGTCACACTTCTGAAGAAAACTCATAACTACATGCAGGAAAATGTATACGTTTAAAATTGTCATCTTCTGACCCATATAACTTTATTTTTCCGCATATGGGCCGGTATGAGGGCTCATTTTTTGCGCCTGAAGTTTTTATCGGTACCATTTTTGCATTGATCGGACTTTCTGATCGCTTTTTATTCATTTTGTTATGATATTAAAAAGTGACCAAAAATACGCTATATTGGACTTTGGATTTTTTTTGCGCGTACGCCATTGACCGTGCGGTTTAATTAACAATATATTTTTATAGTTCGGACATTTACGCATGCGGCGATACCACATATGTATATTTTTATTTACTCATTTTTTTTTTATGGGAAAAGGGGGGTGATTCAAACTTTTATTAGGGAAGGGGTTTAAAATACCTTTGTTAACTTTTTTCTTTTCACTTTTTTTTGCAGTGCTATAGCTCCCACAGGGACCTATAACACTGCACACACTGATCTTTTACCCTGATCCCTGCAAAGCCATAGCTTTGCATGGATCAGCGAGATAGGGGCTCGATTGCTCAAGCCTGTAGCTTTATCGCGATGTCCCGATCAGCCCGACTGAGCTGCCGGGAAGCGTTTACTTTCACTTTCAGATGCGGTGGTCAACTTTGATCGCCGCGTCTGAAGGGTTAATAGCGCGCGGCACAACGATCTGTGCTGCACTCTATTAGCCCAGGGTCCCGGCTATGACTAGTAGCTGGGACCGACCCGGTGTGATGCAGGGTCACGGCGAGACCCAGTTTTTAACACTCTGAGTGCTTAAGAGGTTAAATGGGTACTGCGGTGGAAAACTTTTTTTTTTTTTTAAATCAACTGGTGCCAGAAAGTTAAACAGATTTGTAAATTACTTCTATAAAATTTTTTTTAATCTTTCCAGTACTTATTAGCTGCTGAATACTACAGAGGAAATTCTTTTCTTTTTGGAACACAGTGCTCTCGCTGACATCACAAGCACAGTGCTCTCTGATGAAATCTCTGTCCATTTTAGGAACTGTCCAGAGCAGCATATGTTTGCTATGGGGATTTTCTCCTACTCTGGACAGTTCGTAAAATGGGCTGTCAGCAGAGAGCACTGTGCTCGTGATTCAGCAGAGAGCTCTGTGTTCCAAAAAGAAAAGAATTTCCTCTGTAGTATTAAGCAGCTAATAACCCCTTAACCTCTTAAGGACGTATGGGTACATCCTGGGTCCCGATCCTGCGATATAACGCGGGGTCACACGGTGACCCCGCATTATATCGCGGCGGGCCCGGCTTCATAGTGAAGCCGGGACCCGCCTCCAATAGCGCCTTCTATTAACCCTTTACCTGCTCGCTCAAAGCTGAGCCGCGTGGCTAAAAACGAAAGTAAAAGTGCCCGGCTAGCTCAGGGAGCTGTTCGGGATCGCCGCGGTATAATCGCGGCATCCCGAACAGCTGTAGCACAGGAGGAGGTCTTCTTACCTTCTCCTGTGCTGTCCGATCGCCGAATGACTGCTTCAAGCCTGAGATCCAGGCTTGAGCATTCAATCGCCGAAAACACTGATTGATCCATTCCTATGGAGATGAATCAATCAGTGTAAAAGATCAGTTAATGCAATGTTATAGCCCCCTATAGGAGCTATAATATTGCATAAGAAAAGTGTAAAAAAATCATTAACCCTTTCAATTATCCCTTCCCCTAATAAAAGTTTGAATCACCCGGCATTTCCAAGAGTAAATAAAAATAAACATATGTGGTATCGCCGCGTGCGGAAATGTCCGAATTATAAAAATATACCACTTTTTAAACCGCACGTTCAATAGCGTACGCGCAAAAAAAAATTCCAAAGTCCAAAATAGCCCATTTTTGATCACTTTTTAAAACACAAAAAAGTGAATAAAAAGTGTTCCCTTACGTCCTAACCAGCAGCACAAGTGTGGGGGTGTTCTGCCCCTGTGAAGCTGGCAGGACGGTGGAATTTTTAATTCCGCCCAAGTAATTAAAGACTTAATTAGACCCCCATATAAGGCCTCCTCCCTTAGGCCACATTGCTTTTTTTCTGTCCTGTGCAGGACAGCAGGACGGTGCAGGCTCTGGTTTTTTAGTAGAGCCTGCATGGAGTTTTCCCTTCCCCCTCTTTTATGTGGAGAAGCGTTTGTTTTTTTCTTGCAGGGTTGCAGCTTGCTGCCCCTTCTTTTCTGTCAGCCTGGGCGGCGTTGTTTTGGCACTGCCCCAGCTGAGTTTTTTTTTATCAGACTCTGTATCTATGACCCGGGACTTCGGTCCGGGTTCGTAGATACAGTTCATTTTCTTTGTTCAGGCGGCGCTGAGCGCCGCCCTCTATGGTTCAGGGATCCTCCGATCCCTCTGCTACTCAGGCATTCTGCCCTTACCTTTCCGGCAGCGCCGCTGTCTCGCTCCAGTCCTCTGCTGTGTGCGGAGCCGCGGACCGGAAGTGCGTCATCTGACGACTTCCGGTCCGGCATCGGAGGCTTCTGGCGCAATGAGCGCTAGTTTTAACTATTATTTTTACTTAATATATTAGTTACTTGCCCCTTCCAAGGTAAGGAAGGGGCTCAGAGCAAAAATGTTTTATTTCAGATCGTTTTTTAGATTTCGATCTGGTTGGTGCTCTGACTTCCTGGAGGGGCGGGGCTTATTTTAAAATTGCCGCCCTCTCCCCTATTTAAGGCAGTACTGGCCTTCATTTAGCCTCTTGCTGCCTTGCTAGCTTGACTACACTTGTGTGGTTCCTGCTATTCTTCGGTTTTGTAAAAGAGCTTGTCTATTTTTCAATAGGTACTCTTTTTCCATTTGCGCTGCAATGGTAACAGTTCTGGTGTCTTTCTAACCTATTGTTTTAATTCCAGAACTATGTCCACTCCTCCGTCGAGTGATACACATGCTGGTAGTCGCAAGTCTGCTTCAAAGAAGCGCCATCTAACTTGCGCTGACTGTGGTACTCCACTGCCTGATTCCTATGAATACAACAGGTGTCCTGGATGTCGTCCACCCGCTAATCCAGCTGAACCTACAGTCCAGGACATGTTCATCTGGATGAAAGAATTCATGGGAAATTCTATCAACGACATCAAGAATTCCTTTGCCCCTAAGAGGCCTAGGACCGAGTCTGGTCCTCCATCTGTCGTGGAGGATTCCGTTATGTCCGTGGGCGAACAGTCGGAACAGTCAGTAGAGGAAGTGGTCTCTCCGCCTCTTTTTCCTGTGGAAAAGACACAGAGATTGCTTAGATCCATCCGATCAAGGGATCAGGATGTTGATCAAGGGGAAGCCTCTACATCCACCTCTAGAGGACCTTTGGTTTTCAAAGTGGATGATACACTTAGGAAACTGATGAAAGCAGAGTGGAAGCACCCAGACAAGCCTGCTGTTGTTACCCGGAGGTTCAAGCTGATGTTTCCTCTATCAGAAGCTGAGTCGGAATCCTGGATGCCACCGCCAAAAGTGGATATGGCTGTTAACAAGCTGTCCAAGAGGGTTCTAGTTCCTGCAGATGATGGCAGTAACCTCCAGGACCCCCTTGACAGGAAGGTGGACTCCCTTCTAAGACGCAACTATTCGGCGGCCTCAGCATCTGCCTCGGTGGCTGTCGCTTCAAGTGAGGTTGCGGACTTTGTCAAAGAACGCGTTCAACGCATTCAGTCTGAGATTGAAAGTAATGTTGCTAGGGAGGATATTCTGGACAGCTTCAAAACGCTACTCCTCGGGGTAGACTTCTTATGCGAATCATCCCAACAGCACCTCAAACTTGCTGCCAAGTCCATGGCGCTCTCATCCGCAAGCAGGTGCCCCCTGTGGTTGCGTCCCTGGGTAGCTGATAATACCTCAAAGTTCAACCTCTGTGGGATGCCCTTTGAGCCTAATTGGCTCTTTGGGTCTGAGTTAGACCGAATCATGGAGGGTTTTGCGGATAAAAAAAGGTAAATGCCTACCGGTACAGTCCTTTCGGGGCAAGGGTAGATCCAGGGGGGGGGAAGTTCCAGGGCCCTTCCAGATCCCAGAGACGCCAGTCTACTCAGAAGCGTGGTGGAGGACGCGGCCGCGGTAAAGACCGTAAGGCCGAGCTATGACTCTCCTCTAAGGTCCACCAACGTTTCCCCTCTCCCTTACCCTCGGGAAGTTCAGGTAGAGAAGCTATCTACCAATCCCCCTCCGGTCGGAGGACATTTAAGTTGGTTTCTGTCAACCTGGATGCAAGAAATCCAGGATCCTTGGGTTCTGGATGTCATTCAGTCGGGGTACAAAATAGATTTCATTTCCCCTCCTCCAAGGAAATTTGTTTTAACAAAGCTACTTCCTCAGCCAAAACAGGCTATTCTAGAGGACTCTGTCCTACAGTACGTGGGGAAACATGCACTAGAAGAAGTACCCCCCGACCAAAGAGGGTCAGGGGTGTATTCCCCAATATTTCTGGTGCCGAAACCATCGGGCGACTGGCGTATGATCATAGATCTTCGCTTTTTGAACCGTTTCAAAGGAAAAGGCGGTTCAGGATGGAAACAATTCGCTCAGTAGTCAGTATCCTGGACCCTCAAGATCTCATGGTTACCATCGACTTGAAGGATGCTTACCTGCATGTTCCTATTTTTCCTGCTCACAGGAAATATTTGAGGGTTGCTGTCACCATAAACGGTATGGTAAAGCATTTCCAGTTCGCTGTTCTGCCTTTCGGCATCACTTCAGCCCCCCACACCTTTACAAAGGTGGTGGCTCCAGTGGTCTCTGCTCTCAGACTAAAAGGTCTAGAGATCATTCCTTATGTAGACGACTGGCTTCTAAAAGCCGCTACTCTAGACGTTCTACAGTCTCATCTTCATCTGGCTCTAGATTTTCTCCAGCGCTTGGGCTGGCTTATAAATTGGGAGAAATCAGAAATCAACCCGTCCACCTCAAGGACGTTTCTGGGGTTTGTCCTGAACTCCTCTCAGATGACTCTATCCCTCACTCCAGAAAGGAAAGAGCGAGTCATAAGAGCTGCCGAGTTTTTGATGGTCCCTCGCAAGGTTCCCATCAGAACTCTAATGAAGATGTTGGGTCATATGTCAGCGTCTGCAGAGGCAGTCCCCTGGGCCCTATGGCACCTCCGGCCTCTCCAAGATCAAGTCTTGAAGGTCTGGAATCGCAACCCCAGAGGGTTGGACAAAAAGTGCAACCTGTCGACCGAAGTCCGTGCATCTCTCAGATGGTGGACGAATCTGACAGATGGGAAGTCCTTGATTCATCCTCAGTGGATCACTTTAACCACGGACGCCTCCCTTCTGGGCTGGGGAGCCAATCTGGACGAGAATCCAGTACAGGGTACTTGGAACCCTCAGGAGAGACTTCTCTCCTCCAACATGAGAGAACTGAGAGCAGTTCGTCTAGCTCTTCTCCATTTCGCACCCCTTATTCTAGGAAAGCGATAAGAGTTCGGTCAGACAACACCACTGTGGTGGCTTACATCAACAGACAGGGTGGCACAAAGTCCCAAGTGCTCCTCAAGGTGACCGGACTAATTCTTTCTTGGGCAGAGCTCAATCTAACCCACCTTTCTGCAGTCCACATCAAGGGGGATCTCAACATAGTGGCAGATCGTCTAAGTCGCGGGCTTCCGGTCCAAGGGGAATGGTCCCTGAACGAAGACATCTTCAAGAAGATAACCCTAAGGTGGGGTATGCCGGAGATAGATCTCATGGCAACTCGTCTGAACGCCAAGGTGAACAAGTTTTGCTCTCTTTACAAAGAGGACAATCCAGTGGCGATAGACGCTCTGTCCATTCCATGGAGGTTCAGGCTGGCCTACATATTCCCTCCACTTTCCATGATACCAAGGGTATTGATGAAAGTCAGGCAAGACCAGACCTCAGTGATTGCCATCATACCATTCTGGCCCAAGAGGTCCTGGTTCCCCATGTGCAGAACCTTGTGTCTCACAACACAGGCTCCTGCCTAGATCTGAGGAGACTCAATCTGACAGCCTGGAGATTGACAGGACCCTACTAAGTAGTGGGCTTCCTGCAGAGGTCTTGAGAACTATTGCACACTCTAGAGCAGAGTCTACAAACAAGGTCTATTCTAGGATAAAGAAGATTTTCCTTCGATGGTGTGCTACGAAAGAGGTAGTAACCTCAGATCCTCCTCTTTCTGCAATTTTATGTTTCCTTCAGGATGGCCTTGACAAGGGTCTTAGCCCATCCACTTTGAGGGTTCAAGTTTCAGCGCTCTCTGCCTTTTTAGGCAGATCTTTATCACAAGAATCCCTAATCAGAAGATTCCTTAAGGGAGCTGAAAGACTTAAACCCACAGTTCTCAGACCCATTCCCAAATGGGATTTGACTATTGTTCTTAAGGGGTTATGCTCACACCCCTTTGAACCTCTGGAAGAAGTCGACTTTAGGTATTTGTCCCTTAAAGTCACCTTCTTATTGGCCATAACCTCAGCCAAAAGGATTGGCGAGCTTCAGGCCCTTTCGGCTTTCGAGCCTTATACGCTTTTTCTCCAGGATAGAGTCCTGTTGAGATTTTTGCCCACCTTTGTTCCTAAGGTTCCCGACGTTCTCCAACATCAATCAAGCTATATCCCTTCCAGTTCTGTATCCTAATCCATCCTCTCCCGAGGAAGCGGCTGACCATTCTCTGGACATTTCAAGAATCCTCAGAATTTACATCTCAAGAACTGGAGAATTTAGAAGATCGGAGCACCTTCTTGTTTCCTTTTCTGGGAAGAACAAAGGTTTTAAAGCCTCTAAACCCTCTCTGAGTAGATGGATTAAAGAGGCAATCCGGGAGGCTTTTGTAGCCCAGGAGTTAGCTCCTCCTGCCTTTGTCACTGCCCATTCCACTAGGGCAGTCTCCACTTCCTTTGCAGAAAGAAAAGCTGTTCCTCTAGAACAAGTCTGCGCTGCTGCCTCCTGGAGCACGCATAATACATTTATTAGTCATTACAGGGTTAATGCCAAACGATCGGAAGAGTTGGCCTTCGGGCAATCAATCCTAAGTGCCACTCTGCTGTAGTCCCTCCCTATTAGTGTTGTTACTTGCTAAGTCCCCACTTGTGCTGCTGGTTAGGACGTAAGGGAAGCGTTAATTTTTAATGTGAATTTGTTTTCCCTTAGTCCTAACAGCAGCACACAAATTTTCCCGCCCAAATTGTTTTGTTTTACTTGTTATTAAGCAATGTGGCCTAAGGGAGGAGGCCTTATATGGGGGTCTAATTAAGTCTTTAATTACTTGGTCGGAATTAAAAATTCCACCGTCCTGCCAGCTTCACAGGGGCAGAACACCCCCCCACTTGTGCTGCTGTTAGGACTAAGGGAAAACAAATTTACGTTAAAAATTAACGCATCAAAAAGTCTGATCAGAACAAAAATGGTACCGCTAAAAACTTCAGATCACGGCGCAAAAAATGATTCCTTATAGCGCCCTGATCACAGAAAAATAAAAAAGTTATAGGGGTCAGAAAATGACCATTTTAAAGGTATAAATTTTCCTGCATGTATTCATGATTTTTTTATGAAGTGATACAAAATCAAACCTATACAAGTAGGGTATCATTTTAACCGTATGGATCTACAGAATAAAGATAAGGTGTCATTTTTGCCGAAAAATTTACTGCGTAAAAACGGAAGCCCCCAAAACTTACAAAATAGTGTTTTTTCCTCAATTTTGTCGCACATTGATTTTTTTCCCGTTTCACCGTAGATTTTTGGATAAAATGAATAATGTCATTACAAAGTAGAATTAGTGACGCAAAAAATAAGCCATCATATAGAATTTTAGGTTAAAATTTTAAAGAGTTATGATTTTTTAAAGTTAAGGAGGAAAAAATAAAAAAACGGAAAAAGCCCGGGTCCTTAACCCCTTAAGGACAATGGACGTACTCCTACGCCCCCGTTTCCGAGACCTTAAGGACCGAGGACGTATGAGTATGTCCTGTCCATTCCCGACCCCCCGCCGCTAGCCGGAGGTGAGCCGGTGCCCGATACCTGCTGATATCGATCAGCAGGCATCTCGGCATATCGCCCAGGGGGGTCATGATGACCCCCCCATGTCGGCGATGGCCGCAGATTGCTGAACAATTCAGCCCAGCGATCTGCGGCGGATTCCGGGTCAATCGGGTCTCCAGTGACCCGGAATTACTGGCTGATCGGGGCCGTCTCTGAAGGCCCTGAACAGCCATAGCCAGCAGGGGAGAGGTGGCCCTGGTGCCACCTCAAGTTCGCCCTGATTCGTCGGCCAGTTTACCGGGCACCTGCTGCGGGTGTCACTCCCGCAACCCGCTCCGCCCCTCTTCCGGAGGACGTGATCGGGTGCTGGAAGAGGACCCCGGCAGCTGGGGACCCCGATCCCCGGCGTCCCTGTTGGGATCGGGGCCCCAGGAGGGACTGACCTGAAGCGGCGTGGATCAGCAGTTGGACGTGAGTGACAGCCTCCTGCTGTTGCTTAGCAACAGCTCCCAGCATGCAAAAAGGACATGCTGGGAGCTGTAGTTATGCAACAGCAGGAGGCAGACCACCACAACTCCCAGCATTCCCTTATGGGCATGCTGGGACTTATAGTTTTGCAACAGCTGGAGGCACATTTTTTCTATGGAAAAGTGTACCTTCAGCTGTTGTATAACTACAACTCCCAGCTTGCACAATCAGCTAAAGTGCATACTGGGAGTTGTGGTGCATCTGCTGGTTGCATAACAACAACTCCCAGCATGCCCGTTGGCTGCCAGTGACTGCTGAGAGTTGTAGTTTTGCAACAGCTGAAGGCACACTGTTTGTGAAACACTGAGTTAAGTAGCAAACCAGTGTGTCTCCAGCTGTTGCATAACTACAATCCCCAGCCAAAGTAGTATGCCTCCAGCTGTTGCATAACTACAAGTCCCAGCATGCCCTTCCACTGTCCGTACATGCTGGGGGTTGTAGCTTTTGCAACAGCTAAAGGCACACTGGTTGCAAAACACTGAGTTTGTTACCAAACTCGGTGTTTCACAACCAGTGTGCCTGAAGCAGAGTGCTTCAAAGTTAGAAAAATGCAAAATTTTCATTTTTTTCATCAAATTTGGGGATTTTTCACCAAGAAAGGATGCAAGTTACCACAAAAATTTACCACTATGTTAAAGTAGAATATGTCACGAAAAAACAACCTCAGAATCAGAATGATAAGTAAAAGCATTCCAGAGTTATTAATGTTTAAAATGACAGTGGTCAGAATTGCAAAAAATGTTCTGGTCCTTAAGGTGTAAAATGGCCTGGTCCTTAACCCCTTAAGGACCGGGGGTTTTCCGTTTTTGCATTTTCGTTTTTTGCTCCTTGCCTTTAAAAAATCATAACTCTTTCAATTTTGCACCTAAAAATCCATATGATTGCTTATTTTTTGCGCCACCAATTCTACTTTGTAATGACGTCAGTCATTTTGCCCAAAAATCTACGGTGAAACGGAAAAAAAAATCATTGTGCGACAAAATTGAAAAAAAAAAAACGCTGTTTTGTAACTTTTGGGGGCTTCCGTTTCTACGTAGTAAATTTTTCGGTAAAAATGACACCTTATCTTTATTCTGTAGGTCCATACGATTAAAATGATACCCTACTTATATAGGTTTGATTTTGTCGTACTTCTGGAAAAAATCATAACTACATGCAGGAAAATTAATACGTTTAAAATTGTCATCTTCTGACCCCTATAACTTTTTTATTTTTCCGTGTATGGGGCGGTATGAGGGCTCATTTTTTGCGCCGTGATCTGAAGTTTTTAACGGTACCATTTTTGCATTGATAGGACTTATTGATCATTTGATTCATTTTCAAATGATATAAAAAGTGACCAAAAATGCACTATTTTGGACTTTGGAATTTTTTTGCGCGCACGCCATTGACCGAGCGGTTTAATTAATGATATATTTTTATAATTCGGACATTTCCGCACGCGGTGATACCATATATGTTTTATTTTTATTTTTATTTACACTGTATTTTTTTTTTTATTGGAAAAGGGGGGTGATTCAAACTTTTAATAGGGGAGGAGTTAAATGATCTTTATTCACTTTTTTTTCCCACTTTTTTTTTTGCAGTGTTATAGGTCGATCGGACAGCGAGGAGGCAGGTAGGGGCCCTCCCGCTGTCCTGTCAGCTGTTCGGGATGCCGCAATTAGCCGCGGCTATCCCGAACAGCCCGACTGAGCTAGCCGGCCACTTTCGATTTCACTTTTAGCCGCGTGGCTCAGCTCTGAGCGCGCGGCTAAAGGGTTAATAGTGTGCGGTGCCGCGATCGGCGCTGCGCGCTATTAGAGGCGGGTCCCGGCTTCACTATGACGCCGGGCCCGCCGTGATATGACGCGGGGTTACTGTGTAACCCCGCGTTATATCAGGAGAGCAGGACCAAGGGCGTACCTGTACGCCCTTGGTCCTTAAGGGGTTAAGGACCCAGCCCATTTTCACTTTAAGGACCCGGACATTTTTTGCACATCTGACCACTTTAAGCATTAATAACTCTGGGATGCTTTTACTTTTCATTCTGATTCCAAGATATTTTTTTCGTGACATATTCTACTTTA
This sequence comes from Hyla sarda, assembly GCF_029499605.1. Taxonomy (NCBI): domain Eukaryota; kingdom Metazoa; phylum Chordata; class Amphibia; order Anura; family Hylidae; genus Hyla; species Hyla sarda. Next base: position 291,860,558 of record NC_079189.1, on the reverse strand, counting down.
TGGTAGTGGTAAATATCGTTGATACTTGCATCATTTCTTGGTGAAAAATTCCAAAATTAGATGAAAAATTTAAAATTTTGCATTTTTCTAAAGATGAAGCTCTCTGCTTGTAAGGAAAACAGACATTCCAAATAAATGATGTATTGATTCACAAATACAATATGTCTACTTTATATTTTCATCATAAAGTTGACATGTTTTTAATTTTTAAAAGACATCAGAGGGCTTCAAAGTTCAGCAGCAATTTTCCAATTTTTCACAAAATTTTCAAAATCGGAATTTTTCAGGGACCAGTTCAGTTTTGAAGTGGATTTGAAGGGTCTTCATATTAGAAATACCCCACAAATGACCCCATCATAAAAACTGCACCCCTCAAAGTATCCATAATGACATTCAGTAAAGTGTGTTAATCCTTAAGGTGTTTCACAGGAATAGCAGAAAATTCAAAATCTTCATTTTTTACATTCGCATGTTCTTGTAGACCCAGTTTTTGAATTTTTGAGTAATAGGAGAAAAAGTCCTCCAAAATTTGTAACCAAATTTCTCTTGAGTAAGGAAATACCTCATATTTGTATGTAAAGTGTTCGGCGGGTGCAGTAGAGGGCTCAGAAGGGAAGGAGCAACAATGGGATTTTGGAGAGTGAATTTTTCTGAAATGGTTTTTGAAGGGCATGTCGCATTTAGGAAGCCCCTGTGGTGCCAGAACAGCAAAAAAAAACAAACACATGGCATACTATTTTGGAAACTACACCCCGTAAGGAAGGTAACAAGCGGTACAATAAGCCTTAACACCCCACAGGTGTTTGACGACTTTTTGTTAAAGTTGGATGTGTAAATGAAAAAAATAATGTTTTCACTAAAATGCAGTTTTTCCCCAAATTTTACATTTTTACAAGGGATAATAGGAGAAAATGACCCCCAAAATTTGCAACCCCATTTTTCCTGAGTATGGAAATACCCCATGTGTGGACGTCAAGTGCTCTGCTGGCGCACTACAATGCTCAGAAGAGAAGGAGCACCATTGAGCTTTTGGAAAGAGAATTTGTTTGGAATGGAAGTCAGAGGCCATGTGTGTTTATAAACCCCCCCCCCAATGTGCCAGAACAGTGGACCCCCCCCACATGTGACCCCATTTTGGAAACTACACCCCTCACAGAATTTAATAAGGGGTGCATTGAGTGTTTACACCCCACTGGCATTTGACAGATCTTTGGAACAGTGGGCTGTGCAAATTAAAAATTACATTTTCCATTTTCACGGATCACTGTTCCAAAAAACTGTCAGACACCTGTGGGGGGTAAAAGCTCACTGCACCCCTTATTACATTACGTGAGAAGTGTAGTTTCCAAAATGGGGGTCACATGTGGGGGGAGGGGTCCATTGTTCTGGCACTATGAGGGCTTTGTAAACACACGTGGCCTTCAATTCCAATTTTCTCTTCAAAAGCCCAATGGCACTCCCTCTCTTCTGAGCATTGTAGTTCGCCCGCAGAGCACTTTACATCCACATATGGGGTATGTTCTTGGGGTTACAAATTTGGGGGGTCTTTTTTCCAATTTTTACTTGTGAAAATGAAAAATTTAGGGTAACACCAGCATTTTAGTGACATTTTTTAAAATTTTCCCATCCAACTTTAACAAAAATTTATCAAAAACCTGTGGTGTTTTAAGGCGCACTATACCCCATGTTACGCTCCGTGAGGGGTGTAGTTTCCAAAATGGGGTCACATGTGGGTATTTATTTTTTTGCGTTTATGTCAGAACCGCTGTAAAATCAGCCACCCCTGTGAAAATCACCAATTTAGGCCTCAAATGTACATAGTGCACGCTCACACGCCTTGTTGTGCACCCGCAGAGCATTGTACACCCACATATGGGGTATTTCCAACTTTTCCTTTTCATAAGGGGTAAAAGGAGAAAAAGCCCCCCAAAATTTGTAACTCAATTTCTCCCGAGTACGGAAATACCCCATATGTGGCCCTAAACTGTTTCCTTGAAATACGACAGGGCTCTGAAGTGAGAGAGCGCCATGCACATTTGATGACTTAATTAGGGATTGCATAGGGGTGGACATAGGGGTTTTCTATGCCATGATTCCAAAACAGGGTGCCTCCAGCTGTTGCTAAACTCCCAGCATGCCAGGACAGTCAGTGGCTGTCCGGAAATGCTGGGAGTTGTTGTTTTGCAACAGCTGGAGGCTCCGTTTTGGAAACACTGCCGTACAATATGTTTTTTTTATTGGGGGGGGGGCAGTGTAAGGGGTGTATATGTAGTGTTTTACCCTTTATTATGTGTTAGTGTAGTGTAGTGTTTTTTGGGTACATTCGTACTGGCGGGTGTTTACAGTGAGTTTCTCACTAGGAGTTTGCACTGCGGCAAAAAATTTGCAGCAGCTCAAACTTGAAGCAGAAAACTCACTGTAAACTTGCCTGTGTGAATGTACCCTGTACATTAACATGGGGGGCAAACCTCCAGCTGTTTCTAAACTACAACTCCCAGCATGTACTGATAGACCGTGCGTGCTGGGAGTTGTACTTTTGCAAAAGCTGGAGGCACACTGGTTGGAAAACCTTCAGTTAGGGTCTTTTGTCGTCCTCATGGTTTTGTATGCTGGATAGCACCCCTCTTCGATATCTTATGGTATTAGCTTGAGCCCCCCTCCTTTTTAAGTGGAACTAGGATCTGTTACCTGATGCCAACCAGTGTGCCTCCAGCTGTTGCAAAACTACAACTCCCAGCATGTACTGGTTTAAATAATTTTTATTGGATTTTTTTGGGAGAAATTTACAACAAAGGAAAGATTGGCCAAAGAAAACAACGTGGCCAAGAAACAATACATAACAAATATAACACAGTTATATAAATATTACTAAAGCAATCACTGATCGCCAAAGGGCATGCTGGGAGATGTAGTTATGCAACAGCTGGAGGTACGCAACTACAACTCCCAGCATGACGAGATAGCTGTTTGCTGTTTGGGCATGCTGGGATTTGCAGTTTTGCAACATCTGGAGGGCTACAGTATAGAGACTACTGCACAGTGATCTCCAAACTGTGACCCTCTAGATGTTGCAAAACCACAATTCCCAGCATGCCCAGACAGCAAACTGCTGTGTGGGCATGCTAGGAGTTGTAGTTTTGCAAGATCTAGAGGGCCACAGTTTAGAGATCACTGCACAGTGATCTCCAAACTGTAGCACTCCAGCTATTGCAAAACTGCAACTCCCAGCATGCCCACACAGCAAACAGCTGTCTGGGCATGCTGGGAGTTGTAGTTTTGCAACATCTGGAGGGCTACAGTTTAGAGACCACTGTATAGTGATCTCAAACTGTAGCCCTCCAGATGTTGCTTGGCAATTCACTGGCTTTCGAAGGATCCAGGGAGCAGCATCGCCGTCCTCTGCTGCCACCGATCCTCGTCACAGATCGTCGCCTCCGCCGCGGTAAGTGGACTTCGGCGCTGGTCCCCTTTGGTTCCCCGTACTGCCCCACCTATTGTGGGTGGGCAGTGGGCAGAACGAGAAAACCGAAAGTTAACCCCCCCGCGCCCCGATCTGCTATTGGTCATCGCTTACAGACGACCAATAGCAGGGATAGGAGGGGTGGCACCCCTGCCACCTCACTCCTATCCCTTCAGGGGGACCGTGGGTGTCTTGGACAACCCCGATCCCCCTTATTTTCCAGGTCACCATAGACCCGTATGACCCGGAATCGCGCAAATCGCCGGTGTGAATTCACTGGCGATTTGCGGCGATCGCCAACATGGGGGGGTCTGATTACCCCCCCTGGGTATTTGCGCAGGGTGCCTGCTGATCGATATCAGCAGGCAACCCGGCCCCCGCCCGGCAGGGACCGAAATTCCCGCGTACGTCCTTGGCCCTTAACTACCAGGGAGCTTAGACGTAGGGGTTAAGTTCCAAATATGTTGTGCTTAGCTTACACAGATTTTGCTGGAATGGTTTTGGGATACAATGAAAAAATTTGCGGCATACTGTACCGCACATTTTGCTGGAATGTTTTTGGGGTACAATGAAAAAATTAGCAGCAAAATTACAATGATTACGGAATGGGTTATGGGTGCCAAATTGAGGTTGGATTTTAGATGTAGGGATGTATAGAAACTGCAGAGAATGGGGATGAAAAGGTGATAGTAGGATTAATAAAGATAAATTTAGTAATCTAGGGATTTGTGGAACTGTTTGAAACAATCTTTTATGCACAGGCCAGGGTTATAGGGGCAAGTTTCACAGTGGAAAGTGGTGTCCTTTCTGATGCCTTTTTTGTAGCAGACTCTACATCTTTTTTGGGTCCTTCCCTTTTTTCCGCTAGAGGGGATAACATTGGGAAAATGTTGGCCAGGTACAATACGGTTGTACCCCACTGATGGGGTACTGGGGCACTCCTCCTCTCGGTGTCCACAAATAAGGGCCTTAATAACAATTTCTTGAAACTCAAGATATGTCCCTGTCCCACCTACATTACGTGATAGCATGTATGCATTGTACAGTGCCATCTGCACAATGTGCACCACACGCTTTTTGTACCAGGCCTTCGTTTTTCTCATGGCACTGTACGGTTTGAGGACTTGATCGGATAAGTCCACCCCTCCCATGTATTTGTTATAATCCAGAATGCAATCTGGCTTGGAGACGGTGGAACTTGTGCCTCGTACTGGGACAGTGGTGGAGCTGCTCCAATGGATGGATATCAATATAAGGATATCTCTTTTGTCTTTATATTTTAACAGCAAGAGGTTATTGCTGCAAAGTGCCCTGCTCTCGCCTCTTGGCAATGGTTGTGCAATATGTGTTTTGGGGAGGCCTCGCTGGTTCTTGCGAACAGGGCCACAGGCAACAGTAGCCCTGGCAGCAAGGCACTGAAAGAGAGGCAGGCTTGAATAAAAATTGTCCATGTAAAGGTGATACCCTTTGTCTAAATGTGGGTACACCATGTCCCAGATAATTTTCCCACTTACTCCAAGAGAGGGGGGCATTCGGGGGGCGCAATAATGCTGTCTTTCCCTTCGTACACTCTAAATTTAAGAGTGTACCCTGAGATGCTTTCGCACAACTTGTACAATTTAATTCCGTACCTGGCCCTCTTTTTGGGCAGGTACTGACGGAATTTGAGGCGGCCTTTGAAGTGGACTAGGGATTCATCCACACAAATATCCTTTTCTGGGATGTATGCCTCTGAAAACTTGGCACTGAAATGGTCAATTATTGGCTCAAGTTTATAGAGGCTTTCAAAAGAGGGGTCGTTTGGTAGTGGGCATTGGGTATTGTCACTGTAGTTGAGGAATTTGAGGATTGCCTCAAATCTTTTGTGGAGCAAAGTGTTGCTGTATAGTGGGGTGTGGTACAGCATGTCCGCAATCCAATACTGCCTCGTTTCCGGCTTTTTCACTATGCCCATGTGGAGAACAAGGCCCCAAAATGTCATCATTTGATCAGAAGTGACAGGGGTCCAGTTTGAATATGATGAAATGGGGTTCTGGGCTAAACATTGTTGGGCATATAAATTGGTCTGTTGTATAATTATGTTGACCAATTCATCCAAATTTTTTTTTTTTTTTTTTAAATAATCAATTTCAGTAAGGCAATCTGTACTGAACTGGATTGCTGAGCTGGCCACTAACTCAGGAATCTGTACCTCATAATTTTCTCGGACTGGGGTCCACACAGGGTCACTTGGTTCGGGTGCTGGCTCAGGCAGTGTCCTGCGATGCCTTTGTCGCGGTTCCACATCACTACTGGAGGAGGATGAGGAGGAGGATGGCAAGAGGCATATTCCTCTTCTAAATCACTGGCCGCCTCCGAATCAGAGGCAAGAATGTCATAAGCCTCTTCTACTGTGAACACCCTTTGCGATGAGCGGGTTGGTCGGGACATTTTTTGTGCTTCAAATTTGGGGTGGGGTGTATGTTGTGATTTAACACGTGTGGGGGGTCTGAGAAATATTAGTAGTATAGTATAGTAATATAGTTGTAATGTCCCTAAAGCCCTGCTTATTTCGGGAACCTAAGCTCTAATATATATATTTTTTAACAAAAAACGGACACCAACTCCTACCGCCTAAATGTCCCCTACCCTAACACCCTGCCTATAACAGGAACCTAAACTCCTATACTAAACTGTATATATATTTTTTTCCAACTCTTATATATTTTTTAACAAAAAACGGACGCCAACTACTATCGCCTAAACGTCCGCCACTTAACACCCTGCCTATAACAGGAACCTAACTCCTAACAACTAATTTTATTTTTTTAGATATATGTTTTATATATATTTATACACTGGTCCCTCAACATACAATGGTAATTCGTTCCAAACGAGCCATCGTTTGTCGAATCCATCGTATGTTGAGGGATTCGTGCAATGTAAAAAAGTAAAGTCATACTCACCTGTCCCTGCCGCTCCGGACTGTGTCCCGCCGCTCCCGATGGTGTCCCCGGGCCTCCGCTGGGCTCTCCTGGTCTTCTCCGGTCCTCTGCTGTGCTCTCCTGGTCTTCGCAGCCTTGTCCAAAATATTGGCCCCCGGCTCCCAGGACCTCTCTTCAGGACCACAATTCTCCCAATCAACAAGAATTTTTTTTTTTACCTCGGACGACCTTGAAGGCGAGGATCTCCTTGACAGAGAAGACATCAGAGGAGCCAGAGACAGGAGCAGGAACAGTGACCTTGGGAGAAAAGCGATTAAGTATGAGAGATTTGAGAAGAGAAACATGGAAAGAGTTAGGAATGCGAAGAGAAGAAGGAAGATGGAGCTTGTAGGAGACAGGGTTGATTTGGTTTTTGATTTTAAATGGCCCGAGGTAACGAGGGCCCAGCTTGTAGCTAGGGACACGAAACCGTATGTATTTGGCAGAGAGCCACACTTTGTCACCACGGGCAAAGACAGGATGCGAGAGGAGGCCAGTAAGAGCGACTTTTGAGTCTCCTTCCAGATAGAGGAGAAGTCCCGGGTTAATTCATCCACGGCAGGAACTCCAGACGAAGTGGGAATGGGGAGGCGGGGCAGCGGATGACAGCCGTACACTACAAAAAATGGAGATTTGGAGGAAGACTCAGAATTTTTGAAATTATACGAGAATTCAGCCCAGGGCAGAAGATCGACCCAATCATTTTGACGGGAGGAGACAAAATGTCGCAAGTAGTCACAAAGAAACTGATTCACTCTTTCCACTTGCCCATTGGATTGGGGGTGATAGGAGAAATTCAATTTGATCCTTAATTGATTGCAGAGTGCTCTCCAAAATTTTGAAACAAATTGGACGCCTCTATCCAAAACGATATGCGTGGGAAGCCCGTGAAGACGAAAAATCTGCAGAAAAAATTGCTACGCCAACTGTGGCGCAGAAGGAAGGCCAGGAAGCCGGATAAAATGGGCGATTTTGGAAAAGCGATCAACGACCACCCAAATGACAGTGTTGCCATGAGATAAAGAAAGGTCAGTGATGAAGTCCATGGCTATGTGAGACCAAGGCTGTTCAGGCACCGGCAGAAGAAGGAGAAGACCTGCAGGCTTCTGGCGTGGAGTCTTGTCACGTGCACACACTGTACAGGCTCGTACGAAATTGGTCACATCTTTTTCCAGGGAGGACCACCAATAGTCTCGGGCAATCAACTGTAGAGATTTTTTGATTCCAGCGTGACCAGCCAGATGGGAGGAATGGCCCCATTTGAGAGTCCGAAGGCGAAGACGTGGAGGAACATAAGTTTTTCCTGGAGGAATTAGCACCAGAGAAGCAGGAGCAGAAGAGATCAGACACTCAGGAGGTATAATGTGCTGAGGAAGAGTCTCGGCTTCTGAGGCATCGGTGGAACGTGATAGAGCATCAGCCCTGACATTCTTGTCTGCAGGACGAAAATGGATTTGAAAATTGAAGCTGTCAAAAAACAAGGACCATCTGGCCTGGCGAAGATTTAACCGCTGGGCGGATTGGAGATAAGACAGGTTTTTATGGTCAGTGTAAATGGTGATGGGGTGAAGGGATCCCTCCAGGAGGTGTCTCCATTCCTCAAGTGCCAACTTGATAGCCAACAGTTCTCGGTCTCCTATAGAATAATTTTTTTCAGGAGGCGAAAAGGTTTTGGAGAAAAAACTGCAAGTGACGTTTTTCTCTTGGCGTTTTCTTGGAGAAGGACAGCTCCAGCTCCTACTGAGGAGGCGTCAACCTCAAGGAAGAAAGGCTTCAGAGGATCTGGCCTGGACAAGACTGGTGCAGAAGCGAAGGTGGCCTTAAGGCGAGTAAAAGCTTCATCTGCTTGGGGAGGCCAGGACCTCGGATTCACGTTTTTTTTTTGTCAGTGCCACAATAGGGGCAACGATGGTGGAGAAGTGGGGAACAAACTGACAATAGTAGTTGGCGAATCTGAGGAAGGGCTGGATAGCATGGAGTCCAGAGGGACGCGGCCAATCCAAGACCGCGGAGAGCTTGTCAGGATCCATTTGAAGACCTTGTCCAGAATCCAGGTACCCCAGGAAAGGAAGACAGCTGCATTCAAAAAGGCATTTTTCAAACTTGGCTTAAAGATGATTTACACGAAAGCGCTGGAGCACTTGACGGACATGGAGCCGGTGTTCCTCTAGGTTGGAGGAAAAAATTGGGATGTCGTCTAGATAGACAACAACACAGGTATACAGTAAGTCCCAAAAAATTTCATTGACAAAGTTTTGAAATACTGCAGGGGCGTTGCAAAGGCCAAATGGCATGATGGGATACTCGAAGTGGCCATCTCTGGTGTTAAAAGCAGTTTTCCACTCATCTCCTTCTCGAATTCTGATGAGGTTATAAGCACCCCTGAGGTCAAGTTTAGTGAAAATGTTTGCTTTGCGCAGACGGTCAAAGAGTTCCGAGATGAGAGGCAGAGGGTAGCGTTTTTTTTACAGTGATTTTATAGAGGCCACGATAGTCAATGCAGGGGCGTAGTGAACCGTCCTTCTTGGCAAGGAAGAAGAACCCCGCTTCGGCTGGAGAAGAAGACTTCCTGATGAAACCTTTCTTTGGAGAGAGGGTAAATTCTGCCACGGGGTGGTGTGGTACCAGGAAGCAAGTCGATAGGGCAGTCGTAGGGTCTATGTGGTGGTAAGACCTCTGCTTGCTTTTTATAGAAGCCGTCCGAAAAGTACTGACAGAACTTTGGAAGGCCAGGCAATGTAGTAGCGATGGAGACTTGGATGGTTGGTACCGACTTGAGGCAATGTTTGTGGCAGGAAGAGCCCCAGGATTTAATGTCCCCAGTGGTCCAGTCGAGGGTAGGAGTGTGACGCTGGAGCCAGGGCAAGCCAAAAAGGATGTCAGAGGTACAGTTAGGCAAAACAAAAAATAAAAAATTTTCTTGATGGAGAAGACCAACGGTCATGAGCAAAGGTTCAGTGCGGTAACGCACGGTGCAGTCCAGTCTTTCCCCCTTTACAGAAGAAATGAAGAAGGGTTTGATGAGACGGGTATCAGGAATGTTGAATCTGTTGATAAATGAGGCTTCAATAAAGTTTCCTGCAGATCCTGAGTCCAGGAAGGCCACCGCAGAGAAGGAGGAATTAGCGGATGGAGAAATCCGCACTGGAATAGACAGACGTGGAGAGGATGAATTCACACCTAGTAACGCCTCTCCGACGTTAACTAGGTGCGTGCGTTTCCCTGATGCGGAGGGCGAATAGGGCAGTCCTTAAGGAAATGTTCAGTACTAGCGCAGTACAGGCACAAATTTCCATTTCTGTGGCGTGTCCTCTCTTCTTGGGTCAGGCGAGACCGATCCACTTGCATAGCCTCCTCGGCGGGAGGCACACAAGTAGGTTGCAAAGGACTCTGGAGGAGAGGTACCAAGCGAGAAAACCACCTGGTGCGAACAAGATCCTTTTCTTGGCGGAGCTCCTGGCGTCTTTCCAAGAAACGCATATCAATGCGGGTGGCCAACTGGATAAGTTCAGGCAAGGTAGCAGGAATTTCTTGTGCGGCCAGAACATCTTTGATGTAGCTGGATAAACCTGTTTTAAAGGTCGCGCAGAGGGCCTCATTGTTCCAAGCTAGCTCAGAGGCGATAGTTAACTGATAGTAAACTGACCACGAAAGCCACCTTAGACCGTTCTGTGGGGAACTGGTCCGACATCATCTCCAGGTGCAGGGAACATTGGGACAGGAATCCCCGACACATCTTAGAGTCCCCATCAAATTTCTCAGGAAGAGACAAACGGACTCTAGAGGAAGACGCGGCAGCTCGGAGTGGAGGAGATGATGGAGCTGGCGGAGGAGATGGTAGAGGTTGTGAAGGCAGAAGCTGCTGGAGCATGGCGGCCAACTGCAACAGCTGTTGTCCTTGTTGGGCGATCTGCTGAGACTGCTGGGCAACCACGGTAGTGAGGTCAGCGAGACTTGGCAGCGGCACCTCTGCGGGATCCATGGCCGGATCTACTGTCAGGAACCGGACTGGTATGCGGGTAGTGGATCCTCTGTGTCAGTGATGCGATGACGTGGGCCGTACCAGCGGACCGGTTCTAAGAAGTTACTGCTCTTCACCAGAGCTCGCCGCAAGGCGGGATTGACTTGCTGCGGTGGTAACTCCCAGGTCGTATCCCCTGATAGCGACTCAACCTCCCTGACAGCTGAGACTGGTGTGGTACACAAGGATAAGGCGAAGGCAAGGTCGGACATAGCAAAAGGTCAAGGCAGGGGGCTGTAACGTCGAGCCCTCCGGGTCCGGCATCCATCCCGGAGCGCTCACGGCGCCTGCCCTCCTGCAGCGCCCCGGTCTCTCACTCTGACCGGGAGTGCTGCTACAATGCTACCGGCGGGGATGCGATTCGCATGGCGGCACTAGTCTGCTTGCGGGTCGCATCCCGTTCTGATTACCTGCCCCGTCCTCTGTCTCAGCCCCAGCGCGCGCAGTGCTGCTCTCTAGGGCGCGCGCGCCGGGTCTCTCCATTAATTGGTGCCTGGTCCAATCTGTTCCAAATCAGTGCTAATCACCTCCCATCTGTTTCTTTAGTGCCAAACATATAAAAACCCACTTCCCCTTCCTTTCCTGGCCGGATCTTGTTGCCTTGTGCCTAGTGAAAGCGTTTTTGTGTGTGCCATAACCTGTGTTTCCAGACCTTCTGCCGTTGCCCTTGACTACGAACCATTGCCGCCTGCCCTGACCTTCTGCTATGTCTGACCTCGCCTCTGTCTCATCCCTCTGTACCGTGCCTGCCTCAGCTGTCAGGGAGGTTGAGTCGTTACCAGGGGAAACGACCTGGGGGTTACCTGCCGCTGGAAATCCATCCTGCTTTGCGGCGGGCTCTGGTGAAGACCAGTAACCCCTTAGACTCCGTTCCCTTGGTACGGCCCACGTCATCACCTCCCTGACACAGGGGATCCACTACCCCTGCATACCCTGCACTCCGGTCCGGATCCTGACAGCGGCAAAGGGTCTGGATACACAGACTAGGGATACACACAAAACGCTTTCTCTGGGCACTAAGGCAACAAGATTCGGCAAGGACAGGAAGGGGAAGTGGGTTTATATGTGTAGGTAGTGATTGGAACTGATTGGACCAGGCACCAATTAATGGTGCACTGGCCCTTTAAATCTGAGAGATCCGGCGCGCGTGTGACCTAGAGTGCAGGGCCGCGCGCCGGGACTGAGCAGGAGGACGGGGCAGGTGAATGGAACGGGATGCGACCCACGGGCAGGCACGTCCCGCCGCGCGGATCGCATCCCGGCCAGGGGACACAGAGCAGCACTGGGCCGCTGCAAGCCAGATCAGAACACTGCGAGCGCTCCGGGGGAGGAGCGCTCGGCGTTACAGGTACGTAAAGGCCACACACACTACTGAGCCTCATTTTGATTTGTTGTAAGGACATTACATCAAAGTTGGATCAGCCTGTAGTGTGGTTTTACATCTTGATTTTGAATGTGACTCCATATCCAGACCTCCATGGGTTAAATAATTTCCATTGATAATTTTTGTGTGATTTTGTTGTCAGCACATTCAACTATGTAAAGACGAAAGTATTTCATACATTAGTTCATTCAGATCTAGGATATGTTATCTTAGTGTTTCCTTTATTTTTTTTGAGCAGTGTAGCTCAATAGCTCATCTGATAGGCTGGGCCAGCCCTGTCACATAGTGACATAAAAATAAACCTGCTGCCCAAGTCTCCCAACCAGTTTCCCGACAGCACAATGTCAAGCTATCTGTGGTCTCTATGCTTTGAATCATAGTTTCCTACAGCTCCAGCAACCTCATCTCACCTCAGCAAACTTCTCATGTTTATCCATACCAGGTCACCTCTGCTCCTGCTGCAAGCCTCACCTGCTTACTCTCACCATAATGGAGATCCTAATGTCAGATAAAATGTATAGATCAATGAAAACCTATAATTTTAGGGCCACAAAAAAAAATATCAATTATATGGGTGGCTTATATGAATTGGCAAATTTTTTTTTAGAAACAATGCAATTCATACAACCTGGACTGACATATAAAAATACACCCCAGGAGTTTGATCAAGCTCTTTATAACCCCTTAAGTGGACACTGTCATCATCTTTATTTTTTGGCTTATGTACTGCAACATATCTCTAATATACTTCAAATTTTCTTTTTTTTTTGTGGGGGGGGGGGGGGGATAAATTATTGTAATTTGTTCCTGAAATCCGTCCACTAGGAGTCTCCCAGCCAGGCAATCAGTCCGAATTCAGTCAGCCTGAGCTCGCTCCCTGCCTGTAGATCAGACAGGCGGCAGCGAGCTCTGTGAAAACCTGGTCTGTGTGCATTGGCTCACTGGCCTCGCACGCCAGCCGTCCCTGCCCCCAGCATGTACAGTCTGTAGGCAGCGCACGCACGAAGTGCCTCGCTTATTCTCCAGGACTGTACATGTCCTGTATGGGTAAGTCTGATCTGAGGTCTTATTTCACGTGGGGAAATGAATACAATCTACCAAATAGGATTTATCAAGGAGTAGGGGGGTTTGTTCAGATGTTGTTCAAATTATATGCTAAACTATATATACCTGCCCTGAGTTTCTTAATCCCTTAAGGACCAAGCCCATTTACACCTTAAGGACCAGAGCGTTTTTTTCACATCTGACCACTGTCACTTTAAGCATTAATAACTCTGGGATGCTTTTGCTTTTCATTCTGATTCCAATATAGCGTTTGGCTGAGGGAGTGGGGAAGAGTGCAGACACATGTTCAAACAAAAAAAAAGGAGGGGATAGAAAACACAATGTGAATTCAGGTAGAAGAAACAGACATGGTCGCACATCTACAATCTTGTATAATGATCTAATTGCTTCTCAGCATAATATCAAAAACTAACAGGTTATTATTAGTATACCTTTTTGATCAAAAAGTACAAGCCCACTTGCCACGTCAAGGCCACCTATTTAGAGTGGGTCCCTAACATCCCTAGCATAAAATGGCGTAACACTGGGCGGCGACCACCACCGCCGCGACACCAGTGCCCACGGGGGGGGGGGGGGGGGGAACGACCCGCTGGCAGAGCAGCCCCAATGCCACTCAAACCAGTCTATGGGCCGCACCTCCCCACAGACACGGCGCAACGGCAGCAACGGACGCCGCACAGCACCAGACCAGTGTAAACAAGGTGTAACAGCACACTTACCATGCTCTCCCAGTCAGACTGGGAGGCAGCTAGGAAAGAAATGGCCCTTGTGTAGCTAACTACTACTTATATAGGGTTGGGCTGAGGGGGTGGGGAAGAGTGCAGACACATATTCAAACAAAAAAAAAGGAGGGGATAAGGAGGAGAGCATGGTAAGTGTGCTGTTTCACCTTGTTCACACAGGTGTGGTGCTGTGCGGCATCCGTTGCTGCCGTGGCGCCGTGTCTGTGGGGGGGTGCGACCCATAGACTGGTTTGATTGGCATTGGGGCCGCTCTGCCAGTGGGTCGTTCTCCCCCCCCCCCCCCCCCCCCCCCGTGGGCACTGGTGTCGCGGCGGTGGTGGTTGCCGCCCAGTGCTACGCCATTTTATGCTAGGGATGTTAGGGACCCACTCTAAGTAGGTGGCCTTGACGTGGCGAGTGGGCTTGTACTTTTTGATCAAAAATGTATACTAACAACCTGTTAGTTTTTGATATTATGCTGAGAAGCAATTAGATCATTATACAAGATAGTAGATGTGTGACCATGTCTGTTTCTTCTACCTGAATTCACATTGTGTTTTCTATCCCCTCCTTTTTTTTTGTTTGAACATGTGTCTGCACTCTTCCCCACCCCCTCAGCCCAACCCTATATAAGTAGTAGTTAGCTACACAAGGGCCATTTCTTTCCTAGCAGCCTCCCAGTCTGACTGGGAGAGCATGGTAAGTGTGCTGTTTCACCTTGTTCACACAGGTGTGGTGCTGTGCGGCGTCCGTTGCTGCCGTGGTGCCGTGTCTGTGGGGGGGGGGGGGGTGCGACCCATAGACTGGTTTGAGTGGCATTGGGGCCGCTCTGCCAGTGGGTCCCCCCCCCCACCCCGTGGGCACTGGTGTCGCGGCGGTGGTGGTCGCCGCCCAGTGCTACGCCATTTTATGCTAGGGACGTTAGGGACCCACTCTAAATAGGTGGCCTTGACGTGGCGAGTGGGCTTGTACTTTTTGATCAAAAATGTATACTATCAACCTGTTAGTTTTTGATATTATGCTGAGAAGCAATTAGATCATTAGTTCTGACCATTCTTCTAGTTTGCCTAAATCCATTTCCATTTGGTGTATCCCTCCAGGAACATCAACCCTGTTACATATCTTTGTGTAATCAGCAAAAATACACACCTTTCCAATGAGACCTTTTGCGATATCACTAATGAAGATATTAAACAAAATTGATCCCAGTACAGATCCCTGAGGTACTCCACTGGTAACAAGACCTTGCTCTGAATATACTCCATTGACTACAACCATCTGTTGTCTGTCACTCAGCCACTGCCCAATAGTGTTGCTCGCGAATATTCGCAATTCGAATATTATTCGCGAATATCGCATATTCGCGAATTCGCGAATTTCGCGAATATAGCGCTATATATTCGTAATTACGAATATTCGTTTTTTTTTTTTTGTTTGTTTTTTTTTCTTCACAGTACACATCACAGTGATCATCCCTCTCTGCTTCCAGCTTGTGTGGTGTAAAGAAGGCTCTAATACTACTGTGTGAGACTGGCGTGCGAAAATTCGCATATGCGTAAATTCGCATATGCGAAAATTAGCATATGCTAATTTTCGCATATGCGAATTTACGCGCGTGTTAATTTTGTATATGACAATATTAACCTATGTTAATTTTCGCATACGTGAATATTCGCATATGCGAAAATAAAACGAGAATATAACAAATATGCGAATATTCGCGAATATATGACGAATATTCGTCCATATATTCGCGAATATTCGCAAATTCGAATATGGCCTATGCCGCTCAACACTACTGCCCAATCCACTCAACAATATGGGAGTCCAAGCTCAATGACTGTAGTTTATTGATAAGTTTTCTTTTTGGGACAGTGTCAAAAGCCTTACTAAAATATAGATATGCGATGTCTACTGCCCCTCCGCCATCTATTATTTTAGTCACCCAGTAAAAAAATCAATAAGATTTGTTTGACATGATCTTCCTGAAGTAGACCCATGTTGTTTTTCATCTTGCAATCCATGGGATAGATGTTCCACAATCCTATCCTTTAGTAGGGTTTCCATTAATTTCCCCACTATTGATGTCAGACTTACTTGCCTATAGTTGCTTGATTTCTCCCTACTACCTTTCTTGTGAATGGGCACGACATTTGCTAATTTCCAATCTTCCGGGACGACTCCTGTTACCAGTGATTGGTTTAATAAATCTGTTAACGGTTTTGCTAGCTCACCACTAAGCTCTTTTAATAAATTTGGGTGTATCCCATCAGGCCCCTGTGACTTATTTGTCTTCACTTTAGACAGCAAACATAGAACATCTTCGTCTGTAAAGAAACATGCATCAAAACGATTCATTAGTCTTCCTTCCTAATGGAGGTCCTTTTCCTTCTTTTTCTTCTGTAAACCCGAACAGAAGTATTCATTAAGGCAGTCGGCTAGCCCTTTATTCTCTTCTACATACCTTCCTTCCTTTGTTTTTAATTTCCTTTTTTCATTTATATATTTTTTCATTTATATATATATATATATGAAGAATGTCTTATCCCCTTTTTTCATTGACTGAGCTAGTTTTTTTTCTGCCTGCACTTTAGAAGATCTTATAACTCACTTGGCCTCTTTCTGCCTAATCTTATAGATTTCCCTATCTTCATAGCTCTGGGTTATTTTATAATTACTAAATACTAGCTTTTTGTTTTTTACGATTTTGGCCACTTCTGCTGAGTACCACAGTGGTCTCTTCCTTTTTCTGCTTTTACTGACAAGTAATGCAATTTTCTGTTGCCTTCAATAATGCCTCTTTTAAGAAGTCCCATTTCTCCTGGACTCCATGTAATCCGTTCCAATCTGATAGGGACTCATTTATGACTAATCTAATTTTTGAAAAGTCTGTTTTTCTAAAATCTAAAATTTTAGTTTTTGTGTGGTGTGCCTTCTTCACTGTTCTTATATTAACTCCTTAAAGACATGCGCCGTAAATGTATGGCGCTGCTAAGAAGTACTTAGTGCACAGCGCCGTACATTTACGGTGTAGCTTTCCTGGATCACCGCGTCTCCGGACACGGTGATCGTAACAGGATGACTGCTGATATCAGCAGCCATCCCGGCATATCACCCAGGGGTGTCCTGAGACCCCCCCCCCCCCCATGTTGGCAATCGCGGCAAATCAGGCCAGGGATTTTCCACTATTCCGGATCAATCGGGTCTCTGGTGACCCGGTGACCTGGAAAAAAAGGGTGAATGGGGCTGTCCGAGACAGCCTCAATCACCCATACCCAGCAGGAGTGAGGTGGCGCGGGTGCCTCCTCACGATCACGTGACTGATCGTTCAGAACGACCGACCAATCACGGACCTGCTGGGAACGGCGATCGGGGCGGAGATCGGCGCCGGTGGGGGTCTCCTACCTTGCCCATGTCCTGCGGGCGTCCCCTCAGGATCAGTGGCGGCGACAGGAGCAGCAGGATAGGTCCCTGCGTCAGGATACAGCGGCGCCAGGATACAGCAGGAGGTGAGTCCTGTGCACCTCCTACTATTGCTTAGCAACAACTCACAGCATGCATGTTTTACAACAGCTGGTATTCCAACTACAACTCCCAGCATGCCCTTTGGTAGGCTGTGCATGCTGGGGATTGTAGTTTTGCAACAGCTGGAGGCACATTTTTTCAATGAAAAAGTGTGAATTCACTGTTGCATAACTACAACTCCCAGCATGCACAGACTACCAAAGGGCATGCTGGGAGTTGTAGCAGTGTACCTCCAGCTGATACAAAACTACAACTATCAGCATGCCCTTCAACTGTCAATGCATGCTGATTGTTGCAGTTTTGGTGACACATTGGTTGTGAAACAGAGACACATTGGTTGAAACCGAGTTTGTTACCTAACTTAGTGTTTCGCAACCAGTGTGCCTTCAGCTGTTGCAAAAATACAATCCCAGCATGCACTGAGAGACTGTACATGCTGGGAGTTGTAGTTTTGCAACAGCTGGAGGCACACTGGTTGCGAAACACTGAGTTAAGTAACAGACGCTCAGTGTTTCGCAACCAATGTGCCTCCAGCTGTTGAATAAATACAACTCCCAGCATGTATGGTGTGTCAGTGCATGCTGGGAGTTGTAGTTTTGCAACAGCTGGAGGTTTGTCCCCCCCCATGTGAATGTGCAGGGTACATTCACACGGGTGGGTTTACAGCAAGTTTTGTGCTGCAAGTTTGAGATGCCGCAAATTTTCCGCAAAATTTTCCCAGCGAGAAACTCACTGTAAACCCAACCGTGTGAATGTTTCCTAAAAACACTACACTACACCTACACAAAATAAAAAGTAAAACACTACATATACACATACCCCTACACGGCCCCCCCCCCCCCCCCAATAAAAAAAAAAAGTCTTGTACGGTAGTGTTTCCAAAACAGAACCTCCAGCTGTTGAAAAACAGCAACTCCCAGTTTTGCCAGACAGCCACTGACTGTCCAGGCATGCTGGTAGTTTTGCAACAGCTGGAGACACCCTGTTTGGGAAACACTGCCGTGGGGTATTTTTGGGGCCAAATCCCCAATTTAGGTCTCAAATGCGCATGGCGCTCTCCCATTTCGGAGCCCTATTGTATTTTAAGGAAACAGTTTAGGGCCACATATGGGGTATCTCCATACTCGGGAGAAATTGTGTTACAAATTTTGGGGGGGCTTTTTCTCCTTTTCCCCCTTATGAAAAGATAAAGTTGGGGTCTACACCAGCATGTTGGTGTAAAAAAAAAATAATAATTTTTACACTAACATGCTGGTGTTGCCCCATACTTTTAATTTTCACAAGCGGTAAAAGGAAATAAAAGACCCCCAAAATTTGTAACGCAATTTCTCCTGAATACGGAAATACCCCATATGTGGGCGTAAAATGTTCTGTGGATGCACAACAAGGCTCAGGAGTGAGAGTGCACTATGTACATTTGAGGTCTAAATTGGTGATTTGCACAGGGGTGGCTGATTTTACAGCGGTTCTGACATAAACGCAAAACAATAAAGACCCACATGTGACCCCATTTTGGGAACTACACCCCTCTCGTAATGTAACAAGGGGTATAGTGAGCCTTAACCCCCCACAGGTGTTTGACAAATTTTCGTTAAAGTTGGATGTGAAAATGAAAAAAAAAAAAATGTTTTTAACTAAAATGCTGGTGTTACCCTACAATGCTCAGAAGAGAAGGAGCATCATTGGGATTTTGGAGAGAGAATGTGTCCGAAATTGAAGGCCATGTGTGTTTACAAAGCCCCCATAGTTCCAGAACAGTGGACCCCCCCACATGTGACCCCATTTTGGAAACTACACCCCTCATGTAATGTAATAAGGGGTATAGTGAGTATTTACACCCCACAGGTGTCTGACAGATTTTTGGAACAGTGGTCCTTGAAAATGAAAAAAAAAATTTTTTTCATTTGCACAGCCCACTGTTCCAAATATCTGTCAAACGCCAGTGGGGTGTAAATGTTCACTGCACCCCTTATTCAATTCTGTGAGGGGTGTAGTTTCCAAAATGGGGACACATGTGGGCGGGGGGGGTCCACTGTTCAGGCACCACGGGGAGCATTGTAAATGAACATGGCCCCTGACTTCTATTCCAACCAAATTCTCTCACCAAACGCCCAATGTCGCTCCTTCTCTTCTGAGCATTGTAGCTCGCCCGCAGAGCACTTTACATCCACATATGGGGTATTTCCATATTCAGAAGAAATGGGGTTACACATTTTGGGAGGCTTTTTCTCCAATTACCCCTTGTGAAAATGAAAAATTTGGGGTAACATCAGCATTGTAGTGAAAAAAAATCTAGTTTTTAATTTTCCTGTCCAACTTTAGCGGAAATTTGTAAAACACCTGTGGGGTGTTAAGGCTCATTGTACCCCTTGTTACGTTCCTTGAGGGGTGTAGTTTCCAAAATAGTATGCCATGTAATTTTTCCGCTGTTCTGGCACCATAGGGGCTTCCTAAATGCGACATGCCCCCCAAAAACAATTTCAGCTAAATTTGCTTTCCAAAAGCCAAATGTGACTTCTTCTCTTCTGAGCATTGTAGTGCGCCTGCAGTGCACTTGATGTCCACACATGGGGTATTTCCATACTCAGAAGAGATGGGGTTACAAATTTTTGGTGGCAATTTCCCCTACAACCCCTTGCAAAAATGTAAAATTTGGGGGAAAACCAGCATTTTAGTGAAAAAAAAAATTAACATTTATTTACACATCCGACTTTAACGAAAAGTCGTCAAACACCTGTGGGGTGTTAAGGCTCACTGGACCCCTTGTTACGTTCCTTGAGGGGTATAGTTTCCAAAATAGTATGCCATGTTGTTTTTTTTTTATGTTCTGGCACCATAGGGGATTCCTAAATGTGACATACCCCCCAAAAACCATTTCAGAAAAACGTACTCTCCAAAATCCCATTGTTTCTTCTTCCCTTCTGAGCCTTGTAGTACACCCACAGAGCACTTGACATCCACCTATGAGGTATTTCCTTACACAAGAGAAATTGGGTTACAAATTTTGGGGGGCTTTTTCTCCTTTTACCCCTTGTAAAATTTCAAAAACTGGGTCTACAAGAACATGAGTGTAAAAAATGAAGATTTTGAATTTTCTCCTTCATTTTGCTGCTATTCCTATGAAACACCCAAAGGGTTAACACACTTTCTGAATATCATTTTGAATACTTTGGGGGTGCAGTTTTTATAATGGGGTCATATATGGGGTATTTCTAATATGAAGACCCCTCAAATCCACTTCAAAACTTAACTGGTCCCTGAAAAATTCCGATTTTGAAAATTGTGTGAAAAATTTGAAAATTGCTGCTGACCTTTGAAGCCCTCTGATGTCTTCCAAAAGTAAAAACATGTCAACTTTATGATGCAAATATAAAGTAGACATATTGTATTTGTGAATCAATACATCATTTATTTGGAATATCCATTTTCCTTACAAGCAGAGAGTTTCAAAGTTAGAAAAATGCTACATTTTCTAAATTTTTATGACATTTTGGGATTTTCACCAATAAAGGATGCAAGTAACGACGAAAATTTACCACTGTTTTAAAGAATATGTCACGAAAAAACAATCTCCGATTCAAAATAATCGGTAAAAGCATTCCAAAGTTATTAATGCATAAAGTGATAGTGGTAAGAAGGGCTGCGTCCTTAAGGTGAAAAAGGGCTCAGTCCTTAAGGGGTTAAACCACACTGACTGGTGAGGTGATCACTAGATAATAAGCTTTTGCCTACAATAACATCATATACCAAATCCCCATTTGTGAATACCAAATCCAAAATGGCCTCCCTCCGGGTTGGCTCCTCAACCACTTGTTGTAGAGATAATCCCAGTAGGGAATTTAGAATATCTGTTTTTTTTTTTTTTTTTTTATTACTCACTATTCTCTACCATTCATTACAGCTATATTTACTACATATTATTTCCCATTATCATTTAATAACACACACACTCTTCTCATTTTATTATACATTTTATTTTATTTAATTATATATATTATTATAATTTTTTTTTTTTTTTTTGCATCTTATTTTATTTTATTGCATCTTACCATCATTTCTATACAGTCCTTGAGAACCAGCCAAATTTTTCAGCTTTTTATCATTTTCTCCAGTGGTTAGAGGATACCATTCTAGGCTAATTTCTCTGAAAATACACTGTGAGATAGATAGAGTACCCCCACCTATTGTTATTTGAAACAATCGGTAAAAGCATTCCAAAGTTATTAATGCATAAAGTGATAGTGGTAAGAAGGGCTGCGTCCTTAAGGTGAAAAAGGGCTCAGTCCTTAAGGGGTTAAACCACACTGACTGGTGAGGTGATCACTAGATAATAAGCTTTTGCCTACAATAACATCATATACCAAATCCCCATTTGTGAATACCAAATCCAAAATGGCCTCCCTCCGGGTTGGCTCCTCAACCACTTGTTGTAGAGATAATCCCAGTAGGGAATTTAGAATATCTGTTTTTTTGTTTTTTTTTTTATTACTCACTATTCTCTACCATTCATTACAGCTATATTTACTACATATTATTTCCCATTATCATTTAATAACACACACACTCTTCTCATTTTATTATACATTTTATTTTATTTAATTATATATATTATTATAATTTTTTTTTTTTTTTTGCATCTTATTTTATTTTATTGCATCTTACCATCATTTCTATACAGTCCTTGAGAACCAGCCAAATTTTTCAGCTTTTTATCATTTTCTCCAGTGGTTAGAGGATACCATTCTAGGCTAATTTCTCTGAAAATACACTGTGAGATAGATAGAGTACCCCCACCTATTGTTATTTGAAACATATGGAAACGACACTAAAACCAAGAAAATGTGGTTATCGTAAAGCCTTCTAGGTGCCAGGGCAAATGGGTAAGAAGGGAGAGAAAAAATTAAGTGAGGAGTAGGAACAAACAAGGGCACCCCCCGGGCACTGAAACTGAGGAAGAGAATGTGTAAGAAACCACAATAGAGGCGAAAGGAAAATAGTCAGATCCGTTCAGGACAGGAGAGAGGATAACAAAAGAAAACTAGTCAAGGACAAAGAAAGAGCGAGAAGGAGAAGACACTTAACAGGACAAACAGTCAGACCAACATAAAACAAAGAAATCCCGCTGGGGTGGACACCCAGCAGCCGATAGCTCTGGACGGGGATATCAGGGTTAGCGGAACTGAATTAGGAGCGGATGTCATCTTAGAAGCCTGAATGCGGGGGAGGAACAGAAGGTGGCCCATGGGAGCCAGGTTGCAGTTTGTCTAGTCACATCCTCAGGGAGATCAACCAGGAGTTCCTCCATGTGTTGAATGTAGGTTACATTGGCAATCCATTCCTCGAGAGAGGGAGGCACAGGGCTCTTCCAGTGTCTAGGAATAACAGTTTTGGTGGCCTAAAGAAGATGTCGTGCAAGGGACTTTTTTTTACTTCGCTTGCGCCATGGGGAACATGTATAGTAGGGCGGCTTCCGGGCAAGAGGGTACCTGGATCCCGGTCACATCCCCGGCCACCTGAAAAACCGAGCTCCAGAAAGAAAAAAGCTGGGGACAGCTCCACCAAATGTGCGTCATAGTACCCTCGTCACCACCACAACGCCAACATGAGCTCGGAACTGTCGGATACCAACGATGAAGCATCGCAGGAACCCTGTACCAACGGGACAAAATTTTATTACTCGTCTCCTGAGCCTTTGTGGCAATGACAGCTGTATGAGTGAGGAAAAAGCATCTTTGCCATTGATCCGGAGGAAACGTTTTGCCCAACTCAGATTCCCAAGCTCGGTAAAAACGCGGGAGGGCTTCGGTTCGAGGGGACAACAACAAGCCGTAGATGACAGAGATGGAGTGACGAGGGTACGAGGAGGCCAAGCACAACCGTTCAAATGGGGTCTGGCTACGATGCAGGGTAGAATGTCCTGTTGGAGCTGGAGGTAGGCAAACGGGGCGCGTCTAGACAGAGGGCGCTCTCGCAAAAGGACTTCAAGAGGTTTGAGCACACCACCAGCTAGGACATGATGAAATCGAAGGGGGTGAGATAGAGTAACTTTGAAGAAAGCGCCATTCTTGGTCGGGTAGGAAATGTGGATTGTCAGTAATTGGGAGAAGAGGTCCCCTCCTGTCAATGAGGGTAGCCCCTGGAACTAGGTCGTGTAAGGTCACCATAGTGTGCCTGGTGGAGAAGGAGGTGGGAAAGGTATGCTGAGATTTCGGGGACCAAGTCCATGGTAGGGTGGAGAGTGCTTTAGGACAAATATCTTGAGTCCTCTGAACAGGTTTTGATAAATTTCCCCCATAGTGGAATTGTAGTGGGTTCAAAGACTGGCAATCAGAGTAATACAGGCAATGGGAGGACTACAGTACCCAGAAAGATTATCAGAATTAGGGTTATTTAGTTTAGAAACAAGAAGGTTTAGGGGCTAATAGCTATGTATAAATATATCAGAGGACAGAACAGAGATCTCTCCCATGACTTATTTATACTCAGGACTGTATCTATAACAAGGGGGCATCCTCTACTTTTAGAGGAATGAAGGTTTCTACACCAGCACAGACGGGAGTTCTTTACTGTAAGAATAGTGATACTGTGGAACTCTCTCCCGGAGGAGGTGGTTATGGTGAACTCGGTAAAAGAGTTCAAAAGGGGCCTGGATGCATTTATGAATAGTAATAACATTACAGGTTATGGATATTAGATAGGGACAGAAGGTTGATCCAGGGATTTATTATGACTGCCGTATTTGGAGTCGGGAAGGAATTTTTACCTCTAAGATGAGTTTTTTTTGCCTCTTCCTCTGGATTAGCTCAATAGGGTCTCATTAGGCATATTGGTTGAACTTGATGGACTCTTTTTTCAATCTTATGAACTATGTTACTATGGATGGGGGTTTACAGCAAATTTGAGCTGTGGCAAATTTTCAGCCGCAAATCAAACTCCCAGTGGGAAACTTGCTGTGAACCCCTGCCCATATGAATGTACCCTAAAAACACTACACTACCACAAAATAAAAAGTAAAACACACACCCATACACAGTTACCTCCCCCCCCCCAATAAAAAAGAAAATATGTCTCGTACGGCAATGTTTCTAAAACGGAGTATTCAGCTATTGCAAAACAACAAATCTCAGCATTGCCGGACGGCCATTGACTGTCCAGGCATGCTGGAAGTTCTGCAACAGCTGGAGGCACCCTGTTTGTGAAACACTGCCGTAGGGTATTCTTGGTAGAGGAGGCAAGCACCATGCTTGCATCTGGGTCCGTCTCTAAGTTGTCTAATAGGTGTCTAACAGATTTTTTGAACAGTGGTCTGTGAAAATTTTTATTTTTCAATTGCACAGTCCACTGTTCCAAAGCTCTGTCAAACGCCAGTGGGGTGTACATGCTCACTGCACCCCTTGTTACATTCCATGTGGGGTTTAGTTTCCAAAATGGTGTCACATGTGGGGGGTTCCACTGTTCTGGTACCATCTAGGCTTTGTAAACGCACATGGCCCCTGACTTCCTTTCCAACCAAATTCTGTCTCCAAAAGCCCAGTGACGCTCCTTCTCTTCTGAGCAATGTAGTGCGCCCGCAGAGCACTTTACATCCACATAAGGTATTTCCATAACTAGAAGAATTGGTGTTACACATTTTGGGAGGCTTATTCTCCTATTACCCCTTGTGAAAATGAAAAATTTGGGGTAACACCAGCATTTTTGTGAAAAGAAAAAAATCACATTTTTCATTTTTATGTCCCACTTTAACAAAAGTTTGTCAATCACCTGTGTGGTGTTAAGGCTCACTGTACCCCTTCTTACATGACTTGAGGGGCATAGTTTCCTAAATAGTGTGCCAAGACAACAAAATTTGCTCTCCAAAAGCCCATTCTGAGCCCTCTAGTACGCTCGCAGAGCACTTTATGTCTACATATGAGGCATTTCCTTACACGAGAGGAATTGGTTTACAAATTTTGGGGGGCTTTTTCACCTTTTACCCCTTGTAAAAATGAAAAAAAAAATGGGGCTACACTAACATGTTAACCCCTTCATGAACCAGCCCATTTTCACCTTCATGACCTGGGCATTTTTTGAAAATCTGACCACTGTCACTTTAAACATTAATAACTTTGGAATGCTTTTACTTATCATTCTGATTCCGAGATTGTTTTTTCGTGACATATTTTACTTCATGTTATTGGTAAAATTTCACTGATATTTGTATCCTTTCTTGGTAAAAAATCTAAAAATTTCATGAAAATTTTGAAAATTTTGCATTTTTCTAACTTTGAAAGTCTCTGCTTGAAAGGAAAATGGATATTCCAAATAAATTACATATTGATTCGCATATACAATATGTCTACTTTGTGTTTGCATAAAAAATTTGACAAGTTTTTACTTTTGGAGGGCACCAGAGGGCTTCAAAGTTCCGCAGCAATTTTCCAATTTTTCTCAAGATTTTCAAAATCGTAATTTTTCAGGGCCCAGTTCAGGTTGGAAGTGGATTTTAAGGGTCTTCATATTAGAAATACCCCATAAATGACCCCATTATAAAAACTGCACCCCCCAAAGTATTCAAAATGACATTCAGTAAGTGTTTTAACCCTTTAGGTGTTTCACAGGAATAGCAGCAAAGTGAAGGAGAAAATTCTAAATCTTCATTTTTTACACTCGCATTTTCTTGTAGACCCAATTTTACCCAAAGGGGTAAAAGGAGAGAGATCACCCTAAAATTTGTAACCCAATTTCTCTCGAGTAAGGAAATACCTCATATGCGTATGTAAAGTGTTCGGCGGGCGCAGTAGAGGGCTCAGAAGGGAAGGAGCGACAATGGGATTTTGGAGAGTGAGTTTTTCTGAAAGGGTTTTGGGGGGCATGTCCCATTTAGGAAGCCCCTATGGTGCCAGAACAGTGGACCCCCCCACATGTGACACCATTTTGGAAACTATACCCCTCATGGAATTTAATAAGGGGTGCAGTGAGCATTTACACCCCACTGGCGTTTGACAGATATTTGAAACAGTGGACTGTGCAAATCAAAAATGTTATTTTTCATTTTCACAGACCACTGTTCCAAAAATCTGTCATACACCAGTGGGGTGTAAATGCTCACTGCACCCCTTATTAAATTCCGTGAGGGGTGTAGTTTCCAAAATGGGGTCACATATGGATATTTATTGTTTTGCGTTTGTCAGAACTGCTGTAACAATCAGCCCCCCCTGTGCAAATCACCTCAAATGTACATGGCGCACTCTCCCTTCTGGGCCTTGTTGTGCGCCCCCAGAGCACTTTGCGCCCACATATGGGGTATCTCCGTAGTTGGGAGAAATTGCGTTACAAATTTTGGGGGTCTTTTTTTCCCTTTTACCTCTTGTGAAAATGAAAAGTATAGGGCAACACCAGCATGTCAGTGTAAAAAATTTATTTTTTTACACTAACATGCTGGTGTAGACCCCAACTTCACCTTTTCATAAGGGGTTAAGGAAGAAAAAGCCCCCCAAAATTTGTAAGGCAATTTCTCCTGAGTACGGCGATATCCCATATGTGTCCCAAAACTGTTGCCCTGAAATACGACAGGGCTCCAAAGTGAGAGAGCGCCATGCGCATTTGAGGCCTAAATTAGGGATTTGCATAGGGGTGGGCATAGGGGTATTCTATGCCAATGATTTCCAAACAGGGTGCCTCCAGCTGTTGCAAAACTCCCAGTCAATGGCTGTCCGGCAATACTGGGAGTTATTATTTTGCAACAGCTGGAGGCTCCGTTTTGGAAACAGTAGCGTACCAGACGTTTTTCATTTTTTGGGGGGAGGGGGGCTGTGTAGGGGTATGTGTATATGTAGTGTTTTTTACTTTTTATTTTAGGTTAGTGTTAGTGTAGTGTAGTGTTTTTAGGGTACAGTCACATGGGCAGAGGTTCACAGCAAGTTTGCCGCTGGAAGTTTGAGCTGCAGCGCAAAATTTGCGCCATCTCAAACTTGCAGCACTCACTGTAAACCTCCGCCCATGTGAGTGTACCCTGTACATTCACATTGGGGGGAGGGGGCAAACATCCAGCTGTTGCAAACTCTGAGCATGCCCTTTGGCTGTCCGTGCATGCTGGGAGTTGTAGTTTTGCAACAGCTGGAGGAACACTGGTTTGGAAACACTAAGTTAAGTAATAAACTTTCAAGTGTTTTGCAACCAAACTTAGTGTTTCCAAACCAGTGTGCCTCCAGCTGTTGCAAAACTACAACTCCCAGCATGCATGGTCTGTCAGTGCATGCTGGGAGTTATAGTTTTGCAACAATTGCAACAGCTGGAGGCACTGAGGTAGGAAACGGACAATGTTTCCCAATTAGTGTGCCTCCAGTTGTTGCAAAACTACAACTCCCAGCATGCCCAGACTGCCCAGGCATGCTGGAAGTTGTAGTTCGGCAATATCTGAAGGATCAGATGTTGCCGAACTACAACTTCCAGCATGCTTGGGCAGTCTGGGCATGCTGGGAGTTGTAGTTTTGCAACATCTGGAGGTCCACAGTTTGGAGACCACTGTATAATGGTCTCCAATCTGTGCTCTTCCAGATGTTAGAGAACTACAACTCCCAGCATGCCTGGACAGACTGAGCATGCTGAGATTTGTAGTTTTGCAACATCTGGAAGAGCACAGATTGGAGACCATTATACAGTGGTCTCCAAACTGTGGGCCTCCAGATGTTGCAAAACTACAACTCCCAGCATGCCCAGAAAGCCAAAGGCTGTCTGGGCATGCTGGGAGTTGCAGTTTTGAAACTCTCAGAGGCAGCAGTGAGATCGCTTTACGGCGATCTCACTGCTGCCAATGAAGATGCCGCACTGCTGCCGGAAACTCACCTCCGGGACGCAGCGCCGCCGGGACCGCATGGAGGACGCCGGGACCGCTCGGGACACCGCTCGGACGGGTAAGTGACGCCGGGGGACGGGTCAGGGACACTTAGCAGAGCGGTGTGTGTCCCGATCCCCATGATCGGGACTCACACACCGCGCTGCTATCAGCTAGTCAGATTTGACCAGCTGATAGCAGCGATCGCTGGGGGGGGGGGATGAAACCCCCCGTGATCGCACGGTAAGATGGCTGACTATCAGTGATAGCCACCATCTTTCCGGGCGCTGCGGGGTGCCGCGAGTAGCGGCAAAAATGTTCATGACGTACCTGTATGTCATGGGTCGGGTACACCTTGCCACCCATGACGTACAGGTATGTCATAGGTCGGGAAGGGGTTAATGTGAAAAACTGGAGATTTTGAATTTTCTCCTCCACTTTGCTGCTATCCCTGACAAACACCTAAAGGGTTAAAAAAAAAAACTTTCCGAATGTCACTTTGAATACTTTGAGGGGTGCAGTTTTCATAATGGGGTCCATGATGGAGGATTTCTAACAAAGACCCTCAAATTCACTTCAAACTGAACTGGTCTCTGAAAAATCCAGATTTTGAAATGTCTTAAAAATGTAAATACATGTCAACTTTATGATGCCAACATAAAGTAGACATATTGTAAACCCGTCATGTTTTATTGGGTCGTGCGCAGGATTCTGTCGCATTGCACTAGAAATTGTCTGCGCCAGAATTGAGAAAAACCTGACTAACTCTCCATTTTACTAAGAAAACCCAGAAAAGGGGTGTGGTCATCGTGAAAAGTGGGTGGCGTTGTCAGAAAGGGGGCGTGTCCCTGACATTTTCCCAAAAACCCAACATATTTACTATGGTTTCCACAGAAAAAGCAAAATGTAGGGAAAATTGCAAAATGTAGGGAAACTTTAATAAATACCGTGGAATTTTTTTTTTAAATATTGTAAAATTGTAGGGAATGAAAACCCACAAAGAAAACTATGCTCAACTCTTAGTAAATCAGGGCCATTGTATATGTGAATTAATATAAAATTTATTTGGCATGTCTTTTTTCCCTACAAGCAGAGAGTTTCAAAGTTAGAAAAATGCAAAATTTTTAATTTTTCATGAAGTTTTTGAATTTTTTAACAAGAAATTATGCAATTATCAATGAAAATTTACCACAAACATAAAGTAGAATATGTCACGAAAAAAACGCTCCATTTCTATAACGCGGGGCCATGCATCATAGCAGGTTGGGTCGGGCCGGGCCTCTAACAACGGTCGGGACCCGTGGCTAATAGCGCGCGGCACTGATCGTGGTGCCGCGCGCTATAAACCCTTTAGATGCAGCATTCAAAGTTGATCACCGCATCTAAAGCGAAAGTAAACTACTCCCGGCTAGCTCAGTTGGGTGTTTGGGCCCCTACCTTCCTCCTGCGTGTCCAATCACAGAATGACTGCTCAGTGCCTGAGATACCAGGCATGAGCAGTCAAGCGGCAGAATCATTAATCAATGTTATCCTATGGGATAACAATAATCAATGTAAAAGATCAGTGTGTCCCCTATGGGGGCTATAACATTGCAGAAAAAGTGAAAAAAAGTAAAGATCATTTAACCCCTTCCCTAATAAAAGTTTGAATCACCCCCATATGTGGTACTGCCGCGTGCGGTAATGTCTGAATTATAAAAATATATTGTTAATTAAACCGCATTGTCAGTGGTGTACACGCAAAAAAAAGTCCAAAGTCCAAAATAGCAAATTTTTTGTCACTTTTTAGATCATGAAAAAAATGAATAAAAAGCAATCAAATAGTCTGATCAATACAAAAATGGTACCGATAAAAACTTCAGATCACGGCGCAAAAAATTATCCATCATACTGCCCCATACGCCAAAAATAAAAAAAAGTTATAGGGGTCAGAAGATGACAATTTTAAACGTATAAATGTTCCTGCATGTAGTTATGATTTTTTCCAGAAGTACGACAAAATCAAACCTATATAAGTAGGGTATCATTTTAATAGTATGGACCTACAGAAAAAATAGAATGTGTCATTTTTACCAAAAAATGTACTGTGTAGAAACGGAAGCCCCCAAATGTTACAAAATGGCGTTTCTTTTCTTCAATTTTGTCACACAATGATTTTTTTTCCTATTTCTCTGTAGATTTTTGGGTAAAATGACTGATGACATATGGATTTTTAGGTGCTAAATTTAAAGAATTATGATTTTTTTAAAGGTAAGGAGGAAAAAACAAAAGTGCAAAAACAGAAACAGGGGTTAAAGGAGCCTCACATGCTTGAAACAATCTTATTTTTCCACAATTTTGAAAGGGTGCCAATAATTTTTTTCAGCCCATTTTTTGAGTTTGGTGAGATATGTCCAAATTGTTCTTTTTTCTCCCTTTTTTGGTTTAGTTCCAATACACACAAAGGGAATAAACATGCGTATAGCAAAACATGTGTTGCTGCAATCCTTTTCTGTGAGAAATACTTAATTTTCTTGAAAAATTTCAGGGGTGACAACATTTACGGCCATGACTGTTTACCATATGTCTACTTTATGTTGGCATCATAAATTTGACATGTTTTTACTTTTTGAAGACATTAGAGGGCTTTAAAATATAGCAACAATTTTCCAATTTTTCATGAAAATTTTCAAAATCTGAATTTTTCAGGGACCAGTTCAGTTTGAAGTGGATTTGAGGGGCCTTTCTGTAAGAAATCCCCCCCATAAATGACACCATTATAGAAACTGCATCTCTCAAAGTATTCACAGGAATAGCAGCAAGGTGGAGGAGAAAATCTAAATTTTTTTCACTAACATGTTCTTTTAGACTCTCTTGAGTATGGAAATACCTCACAACATGACTCAGAAGCGAAGCAGCAACTTTGGGATTTTGGAGAGAGAATGTTGCTGTAATGGATCTTAGGGGCATGTCACATTTAGGAAGCCTCCATGGTGCCAGAACAGCATAAAAAAAAAAAAACACATGGCATACTATATGCAAAACTACCCCCCTCAAGAAACGTAACAAGGGGTAAAGTGAGCTTTAACACCTCACAGGTATTTGACGACTTTTCGTTAAATTTGGATGTGAAAATTATACATTTTACTTTTAACACTAAAATGTTGGTGATAACCCAAATTATTACCCCAAAGGTGTAATAGCAGAAAATGCCCCTGAAAATGTAAAACCCCATTTCTTCAGAGTATGGAAATACCCCATATGTGAATGTAAAGTGCTCTTCTGGCGCACTACAGGGCTCAGAAGAGAAGGAGCAAAATTTGGTTTTTGAAGAGATAATTTTGCTGAAATGGTTTTTGGGGGGCATGTCACATTTAGGAAGTTCCCAGGGTGCCAGAACAGCAAAAAATCCCCACATGGCACACTATTTGGAAAACTACACCCAAGGAACGTAACAAGGGGTACAGTGAGCTTTAACAACTCACAGGTGTTTGAAGACTTTTCGTGAAAGTTGGATGTGAAAATTATACATTTTATTTTTAACACTAAAATGGTGGTGTTACCCCAAGTTTTTCATTTTCACAAGGGGTAATAGGAGAAAATGCCCCCCAAAATGTGTAGCACAGTTTCTCCTGAGTAAGGAAATACTCCAAATGTGGACATAAAGTGCTCTCCGGGCACACTACAGGTCGCAGAAGAGAAGGTGCACCATTGGGCTTTTGGAGAGAGAATTCGGCTGGAATTTAACCACTTAAGGACCTAGGGCGTATGGATACGCCTTGACGTCCTGGTACTTAAGGACCCAGGGCGCATCCATACGCCCGTGGGAATTTCGGGCCCCGCCGCGCGCCGGGCGGGGACCGGGCCGGGGTGACTGCTGATATCAATCAGCAGGCACCCCGCGCAAATGCCCAGGGGGGTCATCAGACCCCCCCCGTCGGCGATCGGCGCAAATTGCAAGTAAATTCACACTAGTGATTTGCGCCGATTCCGGGCCATACGGGTCTATTGTGACCCGGAATAGAACGGGGATCGCGGTTGTCTAAGACACCCACGATCCCCCTGTAGGCATAGGAGTGAGGTGGCAGGGTTGCCACCCCTCCTATCCCTGCTATTGGTCTGCTATTGATCGTCAGAGGCGACGACCATTAGCAGACCGGGGGCGGGGGGTTAAATTTCGTTTTCCCCGTCCTGCCCACCCACAATAGGCGGGGCAGAACGGGGAACCGAAGGGGACCGGGCGCCGACGTCCACTTACCGATCCGGAGGCTGCGGCGACGTTGATCGGCGGGCGGCGTCACGTGCGTCTGAAGAGGACGGCTGCCGGGATCCTACGGAAGCCGGTAAGTTGATCTGGAGGGCTACAGTCTGAGACTGTGGTCTCTAAACTGTAGCCCTCCAGATGTTGCAAAACTACAACTCCCAGCTTGCCCAGACAGCTGTTTGGGCATGCTGGAATATGTAGTTTTGCAACAGCTGGAGGGCTGCAGTTTGAGACCACTATACAGTGATCTCTAAACTATATCCCTCCAGATGTTGCAAAACTACAACTCCTAGCATGCCCACATAGCTGTTTGTTGTCTGGGCATGCTGGGAGTTGTAGTTTTGCAACATCTGGAGGTCCACAGTTTGGAGATCACTGTGCAGTGGTCTAAAAACTGTAGCTCTCCAGATGTTGCAAAACTGCAATTCCCAGCATGCCCAGAAAGCAAACAGCTGTCTCGGCATGCTGGGAGTTGTAGTTGGGTACCTCCAGCTGTTGCATAACTACATCTCCCAGCATGCCCTTCGGTGATTAGTACATGCTGGGAGTTGTAATTTTGCAACAGCTGGAGGCACACTGGTTGGAAAATATTGAGTTAGGTAACAGAACCTAACTGAAGGTTTTCCAACCAGTGTGCCTCCAGCTGTTGCAAAAGTACAACTCCCAGCATGCACGGTCTGTCATGCTGGGAGTTGTAGTTTTGAAACAGCTGGAGGTTTGCCCCCCCATGTGAACATACAGGGTACATTCACACAGGCAGGTTTACAGTAAATTTCCTGCTTCAAGTTTGGGCTGCGGCAAATTTTTCGACGCAGCGCAAACTCCTAGTGGGAAATTCACCGTAACACGCCTAAAAACACTACACTACACTAACACATAATAAAGGGTAAAACAGTACATATACACCCCCTTACACTGTCCCCCCCGAATAAAAAATTAAAAACGTCTTGTACGACAGGGTTTCCAAAATGGAGCCTCCAGCTGTTGCAAAACAACAACTCCCAGCATTTCTGGACAGCCACTGACTGTCCAGGCATGCTGGGAGTTTAGCAACAGCTGGAGGCACCCTGTTTGGGAATCACTGGCGTAGAATATCCCTATGTCCACCCCTATGCAATCCCTAATTTAGTCCTCAAATGCGCATGGTGCTCTCTTACTTCGGAGCCCTGTCGTATTTCAAGGAAACAGTTTAGGGCCATATATGGGGTATCGCCGTACTCGGGAGAAATTGCACTACAAATTTTTTTTTTTTCCTTTTACCGCTTGTGGAAAGGAAAAGTTGGGGGCTACACCAGCCTGTTAGTGTAAAAAAATAAAAAAATTTACACTAACATGCTGGTGTTGCCCCATACTTTTTAATTCCACAAGCGGTAAAAGGAAAAAGAGACCCCCAAAATTTGTAACGCAATTTCTCCTGAGTACGGAAATACCCCAGATGTGGGCGTAAAATGCTCTGCGGGCACACAACAAGGCTCAGGAGTGAGAGCGCACCATGTACATTTGAGGCCTAAATTGGTGATTTGCACAGGGGTGGCTGATTTTACAGCGGTTCTGACAAACGCAAAAAAAAATAAATACCCACATGTGACCCCATTTTGGAAACTACACCCCTCACCGAACGTGACAAGGAGTATAGTGAGCCTGAACACCCCACAGGTGTTTGACGAATTTTCATTAAAGTTGGATGGGAAAATGAAAAAAAGTATATTTTTTCACTAAAATGCTGGTGTTACCCTACATTTTTCATTTTCACAAGGGAAAATAGGAAAAAAGACCCACCAAATTTGTAACCCCATCTCTTCTGAGTAAGAACATACCCCATATGTGAATTTAAAGTGCTCTGCAGGCGAACTACAATGCTCAGAAGAGAAGGAGCGCCATTGGGATTTTGTAGAGAAAATTTGTCCGGAATTGAAGGCCACATGTGTTTACAAAGCCCCCATAGTGCCAGAACAATGGACCCCCGACACATGTGACCCCATTTTGGAAACTACACCCCTCACGTAATGTAATAAGGGGTACATTGAGAATTTACGCCCCACAGGTGTCTGACAGATTTTTGGAACAGTGGTCCGTAAAAATGAAAAATTTAATTTTTCATTTGCACAGCCCACTGTTCCAAAGATCTGTGGGGTGTAAATACTCACTGCACCCCTTATAAAATTCTGTGAGGGGTGTAGCTTCCAAAATGGTGTCACATGTGGGGGGGGGTCCACTGTTCTGGCACCACGGGGGGCTTTGTAAACGCACATGGCCCCTGACTACCATTCCAAACTAATTCTCTTTCCAAAAGCTCAATGGCGCTCCTCCTCTTCTGAGCACTGTAGTTTGCCAGCAGAGTATTTTACGTCCTAACATGGGGTATTTCCATACTCAGAAGAAATGGGGTTACAAATTTTGGGGGTCATTTTCTCCTATTACCCCTCGTAAAAATGTAAAATTTGGGGGAAAAACTGCATTTTAGTAAAAATAAATGTTTTTTCATTTACACATCCAACTTTAACGAAATGTCGTCAAACACCTGTGGGGTGTTAAGGCTCAGCGGACCCCTTGTTACGTTCCTTGAGGGGTGTAGTTTCCAAAATAGTATGCCATGTGGGTATTTTTTGCTGTTCTGGCACCATAAGGGCTTCCTAAATGCGACATGCCCCCAAAAAACCATTTCAGCAAAAGTTGCTTTCAAAAAGCCAAATGTGACTCCTTTTCTTCTGAGCATTGAAGTTCGCCTGTAAAGCATTTTACGTCCTAACATGGAGTATTTCCATACTCAGAAGAGATGGGGTTACAAATTTGGGGGGGGGGGGGCATTTTCTCCCATTACCCTTTGTAAAAATGGCAAATTTGGGGGAAAAACTGCACTTTAGTGTGACATTTTATTTTTCCATTTACACATCCGATTTTAACGAAAAGTTGTCAAACAGCTGTGGAGTGTTAAGGCTAACTGGACCCTTTGTTACGTGCCTTGAGGGGTGTAGTTTCCAAAATGGTATGCCTTGTGGTGTTTTCTGCTGTTCTGGCACCATAGGGGCTTTCTAAATGTGACATGCCTCCCAAAAACCATTTCAGAAAAATTCACTCTCCAAAATCCCATTGTCGCTCCTTCCCTTCTGTGCCCTCTACTGCGCCCGCCGAACACTTGACATACACATATGAGGTATTTCCTTACTCGAGAGAAATTGGGTTACAAATTTTGGGGGCTTTTTCTCCTATTACCACTTGTAAAAATTCAAAAACTGGGTCTACAAGAACATGCGAGTGTAAAAAATGAAGATTTTGAATTTTCTCCTTCACTTTGCTGCTATTCCTGTGAAACACCTTAAGGGTTAACACACTTACTGAATGTCATTTTGAATACTTTGAGGGGTGCAGTTTTTATAATGGGGTAATTTGTGGGGTATTTCTAATAATATGAAGGCCCTTCAAATCCACTTCAAAACTGAACTGGTCCCTGAAAGATTCCGATTTAGTAAATTTTGTGAAAAATTGGAAAATTGCTGCTGAACTTTGAAGCCCTCTGATGTCTTCCAAAAGTAAAAACATGTCAACTTTATGATGCAAACATAAAGTAGACATATTGTATATGTGAATCAATATATAATTTATTTGGAATATTAATTTTCCTTATAAGCAGAGAGCTTCAAAGTTAAAAAAATGCTACATTTTCAATTTTTTCATCAAATTTTGGAATTTTTCACCAAGAAATGATGCAAGTATCGACAAAATGTTACCACTAACATAAAGTAGAATATGTCATGAAAAAACAATCTCGGAATCAGAATGAAAGGTAAAAGCATCCAAGAGTTATTAATGCTTGAAGTGACAGTGGTGAGATGTTCAAAAAATGGCCGGGTCCTTAAGGTATATTTGGGCTGGGTCCTTAAGGGGTTAACTCAGGGCCCATGAGTGTTTACAAAGCTTCCATGGTGACAGGACAGTAGAAATCCCCCACATGTGACACCATTTTGCAAACTGCACCCCTCAAGGAACGTAAGAAAGTACAGTGGCCCATAAAAATAAAAATTTTGATTTTTAACACTAAAATGCTGGTGTTACCCCAGATTTTTCATTTTCACAAATAGTAATATTAGAAAAAGCCCCCAAAAATTTGTAGCTCAATTTCTCCCAAGTACGGAAATACCCCATATGTGGACGTAAAGTGTTCTGCGGGTGCACAATAGGGCTTAAAAGTGAGACAGCACTGACCACTTTTGAGGCCTAAAGTTGTGATTTGCATTGCAATGGCAGAGGTTCTGACATAAAATCTAAACAAAAAGCCCAGTAAGTGACCTCAATTTTGAAACTACACCCCTCAAGGAACAAAACAACGGGTAGAGTGAGTATTTACACCTCACAGTTTTTTTTTGAACAGTGGGCCGTAAAAAAGGACAAATTAATGCAGGTGTTACCCCAATTTTATCATTTTCACAAGGGATAATGGGAGAAATTGGGTTACAAATTTTTGAGGGCTTCTGAGAATGGAAATACATCCAATATGGGGTAACGTGCTGTGCGGGTGCACAACAAGGCACAGGAATCATAGAGGTTTGTTTGCATTTGAGGCCTATGACATATCAGTAGCTGACGGTTACATACATTTTGTGGAAAATAATAATAAGAAACACCCACATGTGACACCATTGCAGAAAGTATCCCCCCGAGGAAAGGGTATAAGGGGCAAAAAGGTAATTTTGAACACACGGGTATTTCATACATTTATTTTCCAGGAATGGATGAAGTGCCCTGTGGGAAAATTTAAAATTGCAATTTTCATCCTAATATGGCAATTATGTACCCAGAATGATGACCCAGGGCATTGCCAAAATTATAACTTGTGCCTGCCACAAACACTATGCTCTGGGTAATCATTGTTGCCTGGAAATTTGACAGGGTTCATGTGCTTACTAGTAGCTGACAGTTACATACATTCAGAGGAAAATAAAAAAAAGGAACACCCACATGTGACCCTGTTACAGAAAGTACACCCACTGATGAATGTGTATAGGGGGGGGGGGGGGGAGTGGACATTTGGAACAGATGAGTGTTCCCTAAATGTATTTTCCAGGAATGGATAGTGTGATTTGTGACAAATGAAATTTGCAATTTTCCTACTGATATGCCAATTATGTTCGCAGAATGATGATCCAGAATATAGCCAAAAGTAAAAATTATGCCCGCCCCAAACTCTATGCTCTACTTCAACACTCTGGGAATGTTTTTGTGTGGCCATGCAAATGCGCATGCTGTTTAGGAGGGGAGAGAACGCTGCGCATTTGAGGCAACATGCAAACCCCCAATGCTATTGACTCTGTGACCCATTTTTGGAAAATAATAACTCAAGAGGTGTTAACAGGGGAATTATGTAAAGGTTTTTTGGTTTAAAATTTGGAAGACAATGTACCATGGACATGTGGATTGGGATCAAATTAGGGGAAATTCAAATAAGGTAAAAAGATTAGGAATTTAGCACTCCATGGAAGTGTGGTACTCCCTGAAGCAATTGTTAATGCAGAGCCTCGGTTGATCGGGGCATATGTCTCACTGAGTCAGTGTTTCCCAACCTCTTTCGGGTTGGGGCACACCTCAGAAAAAAAAATTCTGCGGGGCACCGCTACAGAGGTTGACGAGCAAAAGAGAAAAAAAAAGTGAAAAAACGCACTGCACTATATCTATTTATCAGTGGGTATGTAGTTTAAAGTGCTGCTTTATACAGCAACTCAACAATGACATCTTCTCTAATTTGCATCGTTGCCTTCTCTTCTCCATCTGGTCCGGGCCATCATCACGATTTCTTCCACACACAATTCTTCACTGTTAAACCTGCAAAACAAACCTATTCTTTATTCTTTATACACTTTCCTTTATTACATGGGTGACAGAGGGGTGTAGAAGAGTGTACATGGGTGACAGAGGGGTGTAGAGGAGTGCACATGGATGAAATAGGGGTGTAGATGAGTGTACATGGGTGACAGAGGGGTGTAGAGGAGTGTACATGGGTGACAGAGGGGTGTAGGGGAGTGTACATGAGTGCCAGAGGGGTGTACAAGAGTGTACATGGGTGACAGAGGGTTGTAGAGGAGTGTACATGGGTGACAGAGTAGTGTAGAGGAGTGTACATGGGTGACAGAGGGGTGTAGAGGTGTGTACATGGGTGACAGAGGGGTGTAGGAGTGTACATGGGTGACAGAGGGGTGTAGAGAAGTGTACATGGGTGACAGAGGGGTGTAGAGGAGTGTACATGGGTGACAGAGGGGTGTAGAGGAGTGTATAGAGGGGTGTAGAGGAGTGTACATGGGTGACAGAGGGGTGTAGAGGAGTGTACATGGGTGACAGAGGGGTGTAGAGGAGTGTATATGGGTGACAGAGGGGTGTAGAGGAGTGTACATGAGTGACAGAGGGGTGTAGAGGAGTGTACATGGGTGACAGAGGGGTGTAGAGGAGTGTACATGGGTGACAGAGGGGTGTAGAGGAGTGTACATGGGTGACAGAGGGGTGTAGAGGAGTGTACATGGGTGACAGAGGGGTGTAGAGGAGTGTACATAGAGGAGTGTACATGGGTAACAGAGGGGTGTAGAGGAGTGTACATGGGTCACAGAGGGATGTAGAGAAGTGTACATGGGTGACAGAGGGGTGTAGAGGAGTGTACATGGTTGACAAAAGGGTGTAGAGGAGTGTACATGGGTGACAGAGGGGTGTAGAGGAGTGTACATGGGTGACAGAGGGGTGTAGAGGAGTGTACATGGGTGACAGAGGAGTGTACATGGATGAAAGAGGAGTGTACACAGGTGTCAGAGGGGTGTAGAGGAGTGTACATGGGTGACAGATGGGTGTAGAGGAGTGTACATGGGTGACAGATGGATGTAGAGGAGTGTACATGGATGAAAGAGGGGTATAGAGGAGTGTACATAGGTGACAGAGGGGTGTAGAGGAGTGCACATGGGTGAAAGACGGGTGTAGAGGAGTGTACATGGATGAAAGAGGGGTGTAGACGAGTGTACATGGGTGACAAAGGGGTGTAGAGGAGTGTACATGGGTGACAGAGGGGTGTAGAGGAGTGTACATGAGTGACAGAGGGGTGTAGAAGAGTGTACATGGGTGACAGAGGGGTGTAGAGGAGTGTACATGGGTGACAGAGGGGTGTAGAGGAGTGTACATGGGTGACAGAGGGATGTAGCGAAGTGTACATGGGTGACAGAGGGGTGTAGAGGAGTGTACATGGTTGACAAAAGGGTGTAGAGGAGTGTACATGGGTGACAGAGGGGTGTAGAGGAGTGTACATGGGTGACAGAGGGGTGTAGAGGAGTGTACATGGGTGACAGAGGGGTGTAGAGGAGTGTACATGGATGAAAGAGGAGTGTACACAGGTGTCAGAGGGGTGTAGAGGAGTGTACATGGGTGACAGATGGGTGTAGAGGAGTGTACATGGGTGACAGATGGATGTAGAGGAGTGTACATGGATGAAAGAGGGGTATAGAGGAGTGTACATAGGTGACAGAGGGGTGTAGAGGAGTTTACATGGGTGAAAGACGGGTGTAGAGGAGTGTACATGGATGAAAGAGGGGTGTAGACGAGTGTACATGGGTGACAAAGGGGTGTAGAGGAGTGTACATGGGTGACAGAGGGGTGTAGAGGAGTGTACATGGGTGTCAGAGGAGTGTAGAGGAGTGCACATGGTGACAGATGGGTGTAGAGGAGTGTACATGGATGAAAGAGGGGTATAGAAGAGTATACATAGGTGACAGAGGGGTGTAGAGGAGTGTACATGGGTGAAAGTTGGGTGTAGAGGAGTGTACATGGATGAAAGAGGGGTGTAAACGAGTGTACATGGGTGAAAAGGGGTGTAGAGGAGTGTACATGAGTGACAGAGGGGTGTAGAGGAGTGTACATGGGTGACAGAGGGGTGTAGAGGAGTGTACATGGGTGACAGAGGGATGTAGAGAAGTGTACATGGGTGACAGAGGGGTGTAGAGGAGTGTACATGGGTGACAGAGGGGTGTAGAGGAGTGTACATGGATGAAAGAGGGGTGTAGAGGAGTGTACATGGGTGATAGAGGAGTGTAGAGGAGTGTACACGGGTGAAAGAGGGGTGTAGAGGAGTGTACATGGGCGACAAAGGGGTGTAGAGGAGTGTACATGAGTGACAGAGGGGTGTAGAGGAGTGTACATGAGTGACAGATGGGTGTAGAGGAGTGTACATGGGTGACAGATGGATGTAGAGGAGTGTACATGGATGAAAGAGGGGTGTAGAGGAGTGTACATGGGTGACAGATGGGTGTAGAGGAGTGTACATGGGTGACAGATGGATGTAGAGGAGTGCACATGGATGAAAGAGGGGTATAGAGGAGTGTACATGGGTGACAGAGGGGTGTAGAGGAGTGTACATGGGTGAAAGACGGGTGTAGAGGAGTGTACATGGATGAAAGAGGGGTGTAGAGGAGTGTACATGGGTGTCAGAGGGGTGTAGAGGAGTGTACATGGGTGACAGATGGGTGTAGAGGAGTGTACATGGGTGACAGATGGATGTAGAGGAGTGCACATGGATGAAAGAGGGGTGTAGAGGAGTGTACATGGATGAAAGAGGGGTGTAGACGAGTGTACATGGGTGACAAAGGGGTGTACAGGAGTGTACATGAGTGACAGAGGGGTGTAGAGGAGTGTACATGGGTGACAGAGGGGTGTAGAGTAGTGTACATGGGTGCAAGACGGGTGTAGAGGAGTGTACATGGATGAAAGAGGGGTGTAGACAAGTGTACATGGGTGACAAAGGGGTGTAGAGGAGTGTACATGAGTGACAGAGGGGTGTAGAGCAGTGTACATGGGTGACAGAGGGGTTAGAGGAGTGTACAAGGATGAAAGAGGGGTGTAAAGGAGTGTACATGGATGAAAGAGGGGTGTAGAGGACTGTACGTGAGTGACAGAGGGGTGTAGAGGAGTGTACATGGGTGTCAGAGGGGTGTAGAGGAGTGTACATGGGTGACAGATGGGTGTAGAGGAGTGTACATGGGTGACAGATGGATGTAGAGGAGTGCACATGGATGAAAGAGGGGTATAGAGGAGTGTACATGGGTGACAGAGGGGTGTAGAGGAGTGTACATGGGTGAAAGACGGGTGTAGAGGAGTGTACATGGATGAAAGAGGGGTGTAGAGGAGTGTACATGGGTGTCAGAGGGGTATAGAGGAGTGTACATGGGTGACAGATGGGTGTAGAGGAGTGTACATGGGTGACAGATGGATGTAGAGGAGTGCACATGGATGAAAGAGGGGTATAGAGGAGTGTACATGGGTGAAAGACGGGTGTAGAGGAGTGTACATGGATGAAAGAGGGGTGTAGACGAGTGTACATGGGTGACAAAGGGGTGTAGAGGAGTGTACATGAGTGACAGAGGGGTGTACAGGAGTGTACATGGGTGACAGAGGGGTGTAGAGGAGTGTACATGGGTGAAAGACGGGTGTAGAGGAGTGTACATGGATGAAAGAGGGGTGTAAACAAGTGTACATGGGTGACAAAGGGGTGTAGAGGAGTGTACATGAGTGACAGAGGGGTGTAGATGAGTGTACATGGGTGACAGAGGGGTTAGAGGAGTGTACATGGATGAAAGAGGGGTGTAAAGGAGTGTACATGGATGAAAGAGGGGTGTAGAGGACTGTACATGAGTGACAGAGGAGTGTACATGGATGAAAGAGGGGTGTAGAGGAGTGTACATGGGTGACAGAGGGGTGAAGAGGAGTGTACATGGGTGACAGAGGGGTGTAGAGGAGTGTACATGAGTGACAGATGGGTGTAGAGGAGTGTACATGGGTGACAGATGGCTGTAGAGGAGTGTACATGGATGAAAGAGGGGTATAGAGGAGTGTACATGGGTGACAGAGGGGTGTAGAGGAGTGTACATGGGTGAAAGACGGGTGTAGAGGAGTGTACATGGATGAAAGAGGGGTGTAGACGAGTGTACATGGGTGACAAAGGGGTGTAGAGGAATATACATGAGTGACAGAGGGGTGTAGAGGAGTGTACATGAGTGACAGAGGGGTTAGAGGAGTGTACATGGATGAAAGAGGGGTGTAGAGGAATGTACATGAGTGACAGAGGAGTGTACATGGGTGACAGAGGGGTGTAGAGGAGTGTACATGGGTGACAGAGGGGTGTAGAGGAGTGTACATGAGTGACAGATGGGTGTAGAGGAGTGTACATGGGTGACAGATGGATGTAGAGGAGTGTACATGGATGAAAGAGGGGTGTAGAGGAATGTACATGGATGAAAGAGGGGTGTAGAGGAGTGTACATGGGTGATAGAGGGGTGTAGAGCAGTGTACATGGGTGAAAGAGGGCTGTAGAGGAGTGTACATGGGCGACAAAGGGGTGTAGAGGAGTGTACATGAGTGACAGAGGGATGTAGAGGAGTGTACATGGGTGACAGAGGGGTGTAGAGGAGTGAACATGGGTGACAGAGGGGTGTAGAGGAGTGTACATGGATGAAAGACGGGTGTAGAGGAGTGTACATGGGTAACAGAGGGGTGTAGAGGAGTGTACACGGGTGACAGAGGGGTATAGAGGAGTGTACATGGGTGATATATGGGTGTACATGGGTGACAGAGGGGTGTAGAAGAGTGAACATGGGTGATAGAGGGGTGTAGAGGAGTGTACATGGGTGACAGAGGGGTGTAGAGGAGTGTACATGGGTGACAGAGGGGTGTAGAAGAGTTAACATGGGTGATAGAGGGGTGTAGAGGAATATACATGAGTGACAGAGGGGTGTAGAGGAGTGTACATGAGTGACAGAGGGGTTAGAGGAGTGTACATGGATGAAAGAGGGGTGTAGAGGAATGTACATGAGTGACAGAGGAGTGTACATGGGTGACAGAGGGGTGTAGAGGAGTGTACATGGGTGACAGAGGGGTGTAGAGGAGTGTACATGAGTGACAGATGGGTGTAGAGGAGTGTA
Organism: Hyla sarda; assembly: GCF_029499605.1. Taxonomy (NCBI): domain Eukaryota; kingdom Metazoa; phylum Chordata; class Amphibia; order Anura; family Hylidae; genus Hyla; species Hyla sarda. The sequence continues at coordinate 291,817,425 of NC_079189.1, read as the reverse complement.
CATGGGTGACAGATGGATGTAGAGGAGTGTACATGGATGAAAGAGGGGTGTAGAGGAATGTACATGGATGAAAGAGGGGTGTAGAGGAGTGTACATGGGTGATAGAGGGGTGTAGAGCAGTGTACATGGGTGAAAGAGGGCTGTAGAGGAGTGTACATGGGCGACAAAGGGGTGTAGAGGAGTGTACATGAGTGACAGAGGGATGTAGAGGAGTGTACATGGGTGACAGAGGGGTGTAGAGGAGTGAACATGGGTGACAGAGGGGTGTAGAGGAGTGTACATGGATGAAAGACGGGTGTAGAGGAGTGTACATGGGTAACAGAGGGGTGTAGAGGAGTGTACACGGGTGACAGAGGGGTATAGAGGAGTGTACATGGGTGATATATGGGTGTACATGGGTGACAGAGGGGTGTAGAAGAGTGAACATGGGTGATAGAGGGGTGTAGAGGAGTGTACATGGGTGACAGAGGGGTGTAGAGGAGTGTACATGGGTGACAGAGGGGTGTAGAAGAGTTAACATGGGTGATAGAGGGGTGTAGAGGAGTGTACATGGGTGACAGAGGGGTGTAGAGGAGTGTACATGGGTGACAGAGGAGTGTAGAGGAGTGTACATGTGTGATAGATGGGTGTACATGGGTGACAGAGGGGTGTAGAGGAGTGTACAGAGGGGTGTAGGGAGGTGTACAAGGGTGACAGATGGATGTAGAAGAGTGAACATGGGTGACAGGGGCATAGGGGGTGACAGAGGGGTGAATAGGGGGTGGACATGGGTGACAAGGATGTGATCAGAGGGGTGGCAATGGAGGGTGGCAGGAGGGTGAAATGGTTTACAGGAGGGTGGACATGGGAGACGGGGTCAGAGCGGTGGACAAGGGGGTAAAAGAGGGACAGGAGTGAAAGATGGGTGGACTGGGGTGACAAAGGGACAGATGGGTGAACAGGAGGGTGGACATGGGTGACAGGGTAGACTACGGAGGTAGACGGGGGGGTAAACATGAGTGACAGGGATGGACGGGGGAGTGGACAAGGCGGACATGGATGACAGGAGGGTGGAGATGGGTGAGAGGGGGGGTGGACATGGGTGACGGGAATGATAGGAGGGTGGACATGTGTGAGGAAGGAGGGTGAACATGGGTGACAGGAGGGTGGACGGGAGTGAAAGGGGGAAGGGGAACGCAGTGGGACGCTGTGTGCGCAGTGTGCACGCAGGCTTCCCTTCCTCCCTGCGCCGCCAGTTATAACAGCGCAGGCCAGGGCGGGATATTTAAAAAAAAAAAAAAGAAAAAAAATCACTGCAAAATCCCGCGGCACCAGGGGCAGTGCAAAATGGCACACAAGTGTGCCTGTGGTACCGCGGTTGAGAATCACTGCACTGAGTGGTGGTGTCCTTCCTTATCCCCCTCCTGCGACACACTCTGCATTTTTTCTGGGACTGTCCCTTCTTTCCAGTGTGGGGGACCTCACCTGGAAATTGTTGGCCTGAGACGATCCGCGCACCTACAGTTCCAGGGGTACTCTGGCCCATTCTTTCCCGGTCACCAAAGATCAGGGCCTTGATGACTTCCTCCTGGAACTGAAGGAATGTCCCTGTGCTGCCAGCATACTGGGACAGTACAAAAGCGTTGTACATGGCAACCTAGACCATGTAGACCCCAACATTTTTGTGCCATGTTCTCAGCATGACGTTATATGGCTTAAGGACTTGATCAGAGAGATCAACTCCCCCCCATATACTGATTGTAGTCCACGATACAATCAGGCTTGAGCACTGATGCTGCCATTACCATGAATTGTGGTCAAGCATAAGGACCTCCCTCTTGTCCTTATACCTGACCAGGTTTTCACCAGTAAGGGCCCTGCTCTCACCCCTTGGGTTAGGTGTCTGGAGGGGATAGGTCGGGAGGCCTCTTTGATTCTTCCGCGCAGTCCCACAAGCAACCGTGAATCTGGCGGCGAGGGATGTGAAAAGAGGGATACTGGTATAAAAGTTATCCACGTAAATGTGATAATCCTTATCCAGCAGCGGGTGCAAAAGGTCCCACATGACTTTCCTGCTAACACTCAAAGTGGGGGGACATTCTGGGGGTTAAACATGGGAATCCCTTTCCTCATACACTCTAAACTTGTAAGTGTATCCTGAGGTACTCTTGCTAAATTTATAGAGTTTCACGCCGTACCTCGCCCGCTCAGTGGGGATATATTGGCGGAAGCTGAGTCTCCCCAGAAAGCTTTGAAGTGATTTGGCCTTGAATTGATTGATGACCGGCCTGATTTTGTACAGGCGGTCATGTGCAGGATCACTTTGGGGGGGGGGGGGGGCGGGGGACATGCTGCGTATTGCAAGTATTTCCATATGGCCTTGAAACAGGGACATGTCATGGCCATACTGTAGAGTGGAGTCTGGTAGAGGACGTCATCACTCCAGTATGGCCTGACACTGGTGTTTTTTAATAAGCCCACATGCAGCACGATGCCCCAATATGTCCTCATTCGGCTGCACTGACAGCAGACCATCCATTGGGCCTAGCCAAAAAGGAGCTTGGGTTTGCAGCGACAAATTGTAATGCGTAAAGGTTTGTCTACTCCACATCAGATTGACAAGTCGTCACTGGGGGAAAAAATTATTCAATTTTAGTGAATCCGGCAATGTCCATCTTGATTCCTGAGTCGCAAACAAACTCAGGAATCAGGGGCTCGTGGTACGCTAGTACAGTCCAGACAAGTTCACAGATAGAGGCACAGGTAAGCTTGTCTGTGGGTCGTACTAGTACGGGCGCCAGGGTTGCTCATACTAGCATTGGGCACTGGGTCAATAGCATGGGGGGTTTGTGGCCTCGCATGGAGGCGTCTCGGCGCCTTCTGGGGGCTCATCATCACTACTTGATGAGGAGAACGAGGAAGACAACAGGAAAGTGGGGTCTTCCTCATCATCACTGGCGCTTTCAGTGTCGGAGAGCATCACAGCATATGCCTCCTTCTCTACTGTAATGGGGGGGGGGGGGGGAGTGTGTATGTGTAAAAAACTTTATTGAAGTGTGTTGTGCTGTGTGTGGTGTGGTGCTTTACTACCTTCCTTAACCCACCCCCTAACTGAAAAAAATAAAGTCAATTATATATATATATATATATATATAATATATTATATATATTGTGATAGGGTGGCAAGGAAAGGGTGTATTTCCTTTGCTCACCCTGAAGATTCTCTCACCTGCTTCTTAACCTCTTAAGACATAGGACGTTCTCTAACGTTCCCGCTACCTGGGCTTTAATGCCCAAGGATGTAAGAGAACGTCCTGTTGTATTTCCGGTCTCTGCAGCACGCCGGGCAGAGATCGGAACGGCATGTCTGCTAAATCTTTCAGCAGGCATGCCGTGCAAATGCCGAGGGGGGTCCCGGACCCCCGCATGTCGGCGATCGCCGGAGATCGCTTGCGAAATCACGCAAGCGATCTTCAGCGATTCAGGTCATTCGGGTCACTTGTGACCCGATGACCTGGAAATAAATGGTGATCGGCGGTGTACAATTCACCGCCAATCACCTACCGTTGCTGGGAGCGGTGACAATACTGTCACCGCCCAGCAACGCTGCTATTGGCTGGCGATCGTCCAGCCAATAGCAGAGAGGCAGAGGAGGGGTTAACGGCTCCTTCCCGCTGCCGGACCCGCTGTTTTGGTTCAGTCAGCGGGTGCAGCAGCAGGAAGAGGACCGTTGATCCCCCTCAGAGCTCCGGAGCCCCCTCAGGAGCCTTAGAATAGGGTGAGATCATTTTAGGGACAGGTAGGAGTATAAATAGTTAAAAAGTTTAAATAAAAAGTAAAAAAAAGTTAAAAAAAAATAGTACCCCCTCCCCCCTGACCCCCTAATAGGTCCCCAGGGTCTATTAGGGTCTGATCCCTGACCCCGGGTCCTATTAGGGGTTCAGGGAGCTGCGTGTGCCACCCCTTTTTTTTTTTGGGCCGCAGCTTTTTTATTTATTTATTTATTTTTTTATAAAATAAAAAAATCCCCCCCCTGACCCCCTAATAGGTCCCCCAGGGTCCTATTAGGGTCTGATCCGTTACCCAGTGTCCTATTAGCGGTTCAGGAGCTGATTTGCTACCCCTTTTTTTTTTGGCCACAGCTTTTTTTTTTCTATTACTGTTCTACACTTTATACACCAAGCACCACACACTACATACTTCCCCTCCCCCCCCCCACCATAGAAAAAAGGCGATGGCCCGCCAGGCATTTTCGGCAGTGGAGGCTTACGCTTTTTTAGCCTCAGACTCCGAATCTGCCAGAGAGGACGATGAAGATCCAACATTTTTGTGTTCTTCATCGCCCTCCTCATCATCTAGTAGTGATGATGAGTCCCCTGTACGGCGGCGGAGACGCCGCCAGGCGAGGCCACGCACCCCCCATGAGAGTGACCCAGTGGCCGCACTAGTACGGGTGGCAATGCCGCTCGTAATAGGAGTCCGGCCCCCCAGACAAGTGCACCGGAGCCCCCTCCGATGACCCTGTCTGGAGCCCCCCAGTGGATTATCAGCCACAGATTCCTGAGTTTGTTGGCGACTCAGGAATCCGGATTGACCATGCTGGCTTCACGGATCTGGACTTTTAATAAGTTTTTTTTCAGTGACAGCCTGGTCAATCTAATGGTGGAGCAAACGAACTTGTACGCCCAGAAGTTCATTGCCCCACCACCCCAATTCGTTTTTGGGCAGGCCCAATGAATAGCGCGCCATTGATGCAGCGGAAATGAGGACATT